>NC_056743.1:529330990-529333490 GCF_019279795.1 Protopterus annectens
ACCTCATTCACCCCAGTAGTTAATGAACCTTGTAGATTATCTCCTAGCTCTTTCAGATGATCTCTTTGTAGCCTTGTAAGGTGGGATAGGTAGTTCAGTGATCGCAGTGAGAATGTCGCTGATGAAAATACATGCTTCTTGCATCTGTCCATCATTTGAGAGTCTTTATTCAGAGGATGAACAGTTAAGGAAGTCTCTGCAAGTTCTTTCTTGGTGGCTGCTGCTGCCACCACCATAGCATCTATGGGTACCCCCTTGGTTAGAAAATCCTTTCCCAAAGAAGCAGACAAGAATTTGTTTGGCCTCCGAGGGACTGGCTCCATAATGTAAGGTGATTCTCATGCCCTTCAATTAACCAGGTCAATTAGCTCACAGAAAGACGGAGACACAGAGAAGGCTGAAGGTTGAGATCCAAAAGCCTTCATGTACAGACTCAACAAAAGGGATGGTGGTCTGCCAGCTGCCTCTGCTTCAGAATCTCTAGAATATCTGCAAAATAAGATCAGAGGATGACAGTGCAGACCCTTCAGACTCATTGAGGTCAGTGTCTGAAGTGACGTTCTCATCTGAGGAGGCTAACATGCTTCCTCTTGCAAGTTCTCTTCTGAGGTGGCTCCTCAGAAGGATATTCTGGGGAGGCCTTGGAGGAGAGGGGTTCACCAACTGGAGGACCCGGAGGCTGTGGATCTCTGCTGTTCTCTGGAATGGTGGTGCCAAGACAGTGGCCAGTGCCTTAGGGTGACTAGTACTAGTATCCTTCTGTGGTGCTGAATGGGAAGATAACACACTCCTAATCAGCTTAAAGGCAGATCCTGCCAGCTCCAAAGATGCCCTCAGCTCCAAGAAGACAGAGAAAGGCACCAGAACTGACAAGGTCAGGCCTGAGGCCGATGTGTGAGCCAAGCTAACCCAAGCAGATGCCCCGAGGGGTAGACTGGGCACCGAAGATTGGGGCCAAGAATCCCCCCGGGGCTGACCAAGGTACCCTAGCTCTCAGACTCCCCGGACGGCAGTCAGAGAGTCGAAGGAGATGTCTGCTCTGTGAACACCAAAGGGGGTCCCAGAAATGATGGATCCACAGTAAGCAGTACCAAGCACTCTGGCTCCAAAAGACCAGATTCAGAGGAGGAACAACAGTGGGTATAATTGGTACCATAGGCTCCAAGACCAAATGGGTGGAAGCCGAGAATAATTTAGTCAATGCTGGTGACTTTAGGAGTCTGCGCGCCACCTGTTCCATGTCATTGACCGATAAGCTCCTGGTGGACCTGGAAGATAGGGATGGAGAGCAGAGACCTGTGCAGAACTGGAGATCTCAGCATCTGAGAAACTGGTGAAATATCCATGGACTGGCTCTGAGTAGAGATATCTTGCGGCTCGGAGGACTTTGGAGCCAAAGTACCAGGTGTCAACTAATATGACCTCTGAAGACTGTGGAGACGAGAAGGTAGTGGCCTTGGAAATTTTTGGTAGTTTGACTGGAAGCTCCAACTGAGCCGATGTTGCAGGTGAACGTCAGACTTTTCCTTTTTAGAGGAAGGAAAAGAAGAGGAAGAACTATGGATGGCTTCCTCAAACATTGGCTTTAAGAGGCCTTTCAGAAGCAGTTTGTTTCTCCTTTTTTAAAGTACTCTTGCACTGAAAAAGTGACAAAGTGCAGTCTTCTTGTAGGTGAATAGCACCAAGGGAATAAACACATAACATGTCCATCAGTAATGGACATTGTGTGTGCAGTTCTGGCATTTTTTTATAGCCCAAAGGTTTATGTTCTCTCTCTTTTGGGTCTTTAGAACTAGTTAATGTACGACCACAAAAGCAACAAGAAAAATGTTGCTATTGAACAGCTAGAGCTACACTGAACAGTAACTCTGGGAAACGCAACAAAAAAGAACCAGGGAGAAAAACAAATAGGGCCTCTAACTTAAATGGTCCTGTTTGCTAGACAACAATTAACTACAAGCCCTCTAACTTAAATGGGCAAATAGCTCTCTAACTTAAATGAGCTATTGAAAAACTTGACAGAAACAACAACCACTACAAGGGATACCAAGAAGGCCTACAAGGTGACGGCAAAAGCCGTGCCAAAGGGTAAAACTATCACTATGTAACAGTAATGCAATAGAATGCACAAACAGTTAAATATAATTAGAAGATAAGCTATCTATTAGCAAATATAACAGTTTAGAGGAAAAATAAGAGAAAATTTATCATAACATAGCCATGGCCAATATGAGCTCATCCAACCTCGTAAAGAAGCAAACGAGACCTGGGAAATTGCACCACTGCATTGTGAAATACCTTCTTGCCATGAGCCAGGTTTGAGACTTTCAGCTATGTATTCGGCTGAGTCAGAGCAGAGAATCTGCTTCGAACCCATCATTGTAAGAATGGAGGCGACATAGGACAACATAACATCATGTTTTTCCTAGATGGTGCCAAGTATTTAATGTATTGCCTTTGTTTACTGGTAAGTCTGACTGGGTGCATAACTCTTTCAGCA
>NC_056743.1:529338490-529405990 GCF_019279795.1 Protopterus annectens
TCCTAATGGATGTCCTCCCTTAAAAAAATATTTTTTTTAAGGGAGGACATCCATTAGGACTGGGTGCACTATATATATATATATTATTTTTTTAAGGGAGGACATCCATTAGGACTGGGTGCACCAGTTGACTGCACAGCCTTAAAATTATGTATAAAGGCCCAAAATCAGGCTCAATATATATATACATTTTTTTGTCAAGATATGTGAAGGATGCCAGCCTAGCCAGATAAAAATCTGTCATTTGTAAATATTAATATAAGCCACAGTCTTGTTCTCCTAAATGGAAGAAAATGGTGTTAAATGCTGAAGGTCAAAAATGTAACCACATTGCACTCTGCTGGAGGAAAGCTGGCAAGTCAAGCATTGTATAATTCTTTGATCTCAAAGTCGAGATGTCTGGATGAAGGAATTTTTGCTATTATTTTGAAACCAGAGTTAATTGATAGAATTTGCATGTATAACGTCTTTAGTGTGGTTTCCGGACCAGCTGCAAGATCAAAAGGGCGGTTACACTCTGCTTCTCTGTTAGCCTGGGAACCAGAGAGATAAGATGTAATCTGAAATGAGTCAGTAGTACTGTTTTATCAATTTAAGGACAGAGACTCGGCACATTTGACATTTGCCTTAAGAACATCCAACACCACCAGCACTGTGTTACTCTATATCCAAGTTTACTTTAGAACTGTGTTTTCTCTTAGATATAGCTAGGAAATAGAAGATTGGACTACTTGCTTTTTCTGTCTTGATGTCAGACTATTCTACTGTATTTTAAGCATTTTCCTGTGATCTCTGAACTCTTGACTAGCACTGCACAGTAACAAGTATTGTCTTGTTATTTATTATTAAATATTTTGAATCCTTTCAACTGTGGCTGTTTTATATAGAGATAATTTAAGCTCTAGAGTACATTGCATGTAAACAGTGATGCTGTTCACACTTACTAGTTGGATAATAATATTGCCCAGTAATTGGATAAGGGCCTTATTAGTATCTGATATTAGTGGTTGGTGGCAGTGATTAGTACCTTATAGCCTGATCAAAAAGGGCAAGAGAACCTGTGACAGCCTTCCCCAGACATGTCAGTGTGTTTGTATACAACTCATGTGTGTGTGTGTCAGTGTTTGTATACATAGGTTAGTACTAGGGTAACTGCCCTTGTGGATTTTAAGCCCAGCCAATTACCCCATGTGAGAATCAAACCCTGCACCTTGCATCTGTAAGGTAAACATCTTAACCATTATGCCATGCTCCCACTCAACTCATGTGCGTGTGTGTGTCAGTGTTTGTATACAACTCATGTGTCAGTATGTGTGTGTCAGTGTGTGTATACAACTCATGTGTCAGTGTGTGTGTGAGAGCTACTTGGGCAGGGCCATGAATCACTGGTTGGGCAGAGAGGGTTCTGGAGGTTTTAGCTTGACTACTTGGCTGAGATATGGACCCAATAGCTGTGCCAGTGGGGAGTCTTATTGGGGATCTGGAGAGAAAGGGAGAATCTAGCCCCAGATGGACTGATCTCCATGTGCTCTTAAGGGAAATTGTACTTCAATGTATGCGTATTTGTTATCCTCCCCTATGTGGATGCCCCTCACTTGCATTAGTGGCAAGGACGGAGGCTCCTTGATTGCTGGACAAGTGCTCGGGCATCACAATATTCACATGTGCTTTTCATTCGTATCAAAAATGTGTCAATTCACACAGTTTTTTATTGTAACAAAAGATGTATTTCTTTGTGAATTTACTGTATTGCATGCTGTATGTTTCAGTAAAAAAATACTGTTTCTCTGTTTTTGGAGCTTTTCTCCATGGGTCCTCACTGAAAAAAGGCTCTTTGTGGCCCAGTGGACTTCCCCATTAGCAAAATGAAATAAAGTATGTAAAGATAGTGGGATATTAAGTGGTATAGTATATTCAAATAGTACAGAGGAAAAAAAATCTGTAAATTTGGGATAAACAGCACTTGTAAAAATAAACAAGTTAAAGAAACAAAAATGGAGACTGACATGGCAGCTAACAGAGAGAGATTATAAATGCTAAGCGCTTTCACAATAAACAATTGCTTCAGACCATAACAGAATATATACATCTATAAGCTTAAAAATTTCAAAGCCAGATACCCAATCAACATCTCCACACTTCAAATTTACTATCAGATGCATTACATAATGTAATCAGTGACATTTAAAGGGTCACACACAAACTCATTCATAAAAGTAAAACAAAGGAAAACAAAAATGGCATCTTGCAAAACATGTATTTTAGCCTACATTTATTTGATGCATTCCTAGTTAACTCTGCAATTGTCAAACCTGAAATACCTTATACATACCTATCAATCTATATAGTCAGGTGTTGAGTGATGACCCTTCAACTGCAAGGATTCCTATTGGATGTTCGACAGCTTCGATTGTTGAATGCCTAATTATCAACAGCCAAGTGTCAAATGTTTAAAATCTCAAATGGCCACATACACATTCTTTCCTCGGGGAAGGAATTTGCCCTTTCCCCAATGTAGAGCGATCTCATAGCTGGTATATTTAGTTAGGGGGGGGTACAACCCCCCCACTATGTTTGTGTTTAGAAGTTTATTTTATTTCATGATGGCTTAGTGAATTCTTTCCAGAGGAAAGAATGGCCGTTTGTGATTTTAAGGTTTCAACACAAGTGTCGATGTTTAGAGATTTGACAACCTAAGCTGTCGAACATGTAATATAGACCCAATTGCAAACAGTTAAATGTTCAAGAGAGTAATATTTCTAAGTTAGTAAATGGTTTGCCTTTCTTAAAAGACAACTGTATTCCCTATACTATACTGAACTCCATTTTGCATTGCCACCTCGGTATAGGACTGTAATTATTCACCTACACATGCACAATATACCCACTTCTGCTGGAGGCAATTTGGTTTTCTTAATGAAAAACTTGCTCATGTATAAAAGTATCCCACTGTTATCTTAAACAATGCCCCTGAAAGAATTACTGGAAACTCTTCACTACATTTCATGAAGAAGCAGCAAATCTAATTGGGACAAAAACTAGATTCACAGAAAGAAGAGGACTGAAGCACAATTTTCCATCTCCATGTGCATTACTGTCTGCCTAGCTTAATTGACATTACATAACAGTGCTAATAGTAAATCAGCCATAGCACTCAATGTCTGCCATCAAAGCAATATTTTATGTTCATGTATGTACTGCACTGCAGATCACCACCTCATTGATGATCAGAATATAATGATCCACTAGTGGTAGCAGTGCTGCAATGGAAAAATCCAAAACAGAGTTAACTATTAGTGAGCCAGAAAACTAGCAACAATAATTCAAACCAAGCTTTGTATTCAAGAAAAAAAAACATGCATACCACAACCAAAAATATTGTTGTAGAATGCCAAACAATACACTGACTACATTTGCTAGCAATGGAGATAAGTCCAGAGTTAGTTTAAACGAAGAATGCTGGAATTACATGTACTCAGCACTCGAATATTCATGACCATTTATTTGCTGCATTTTATCTTTATAGCCCTGTAGTTGTTAAATAGCTAAAAGGGCTGCAACTATGACACAAATAGAAATCCAAAGTTTGTTTTGGATCGCCAGATTGCCCTGGAAAGTACAGTTGTGTATACCTACCATAAATGTAGATGTTAGAGTGTCTTCACTGTTGCAGTCATAACTGTAGGGTACTCCTGCCGGCAGGCAGCCCGAGGTCGGCCAGAATATCAAAGTCTGGGTCCGGCGTCGGCTGTATCAGCAAGTACCCTGATGTCAGAATGCATGGGTATAAAGCTGACAGCCGACGCCATCTTCTCCAGCCTTTCTTGCCCCTGATGTCAGAAGCCCCCATAAAACCAAAAGGTGTCCCAAGGGAAACACAAATACACCAGAAAGGTAGTGGAAAAGGAAACAGTAAGCAAAAAGAAACAAGAGGGGTCTGGAGGGAGGGAAACACCGACTGCAACAGTGAAGACACTCGAACATCTACATTTATGGTAGGTATACACAACTGTACTATGTTCTTCGTGTTTCACTGTTGCAGTCATAACTGTAGCGTAGAATCCCAAAGCTGAGAACATGGGAGGAGGTTATGAAGAAGAAGGAGCAGCTAGAAGACCCTGCAAGACAGCAGAGGCAAAGCCTGCCCTAGACTTAGAGTGCAAAGGGAGGTTATAGTGCTTGGAAAAGGTATGCACAGAGCTCCAAGTGGCAGCCTCCAGAATGTCCTTGGTAGGAACTCCTCTGAGAAAGGCTGCTGAAGTGGCAGCTGCTCTAGTAGAATGAGTCCTGACGGTACTTGGAATCCGTTTTCCATAAAGAGAGTAACAATATCTTATTCCATGAGCAATCCATTTGGAAATAGTTTGCTTAGAAATAGCTTTACCTAGAGAACTGGAAGCAAATGAGATAAGCAATTGATCTGGTTTTCTGAAACCTTTAGTTTTGTCCAGGTAAAAACGTAGTTGCCTGTGTACGTCCAATGAATGCAAAATCCTTTCCCCCTTATTTTGGGGTTTTGGAAAAAAGGTAGAAAGGTGAATATTCTGATTTAGACCCACTCTAGAAACTACCTTAGGCATAAAAGTAGGATTGGTCCTCAAGGAAACTCTGTCCTGATGGAATATGAGGTATGGTTCCACGGCCATGAGGGCTTGTAACTCAGACACCCTTCTGGCAGAAGTCAAGGCCAACAAGATAGCTGTCTTCCAGGATAAGAACTTAATATCCGCAGAGGCAGCAGGCTCAAAAGGAGGCAAAGTAAGCTTTTCCAAGACATAGTTGAGATCCCAAGGAGGGACAGGAGGAGATCTAGGAGGTCTTAAATTCTTAGCTCCTCTCAGAAATTGTCTAACCAGCTGGTGGGAAAAAATGTGAGGATCACAATTGAAATCAGCCAAAATAGCAGAAGCATGAATTTTAATGGAAGAAAAGGAAAGACCTTTAATCAAAAGGTCTGAGAGATAAAGTAAAATAGAGGGAATATCAGGTATTAAAGGATCAGAGCCATGATCCTGCATCCAAATACAAAATCTTTTCCATTTAGAAGCATAAGATTTCCTTGTACTAGGACGCCTAGCTTCCAAAGGAATATCCAAAACTTGTTTAGGAAGAGAAGAAGGAATCAATTGCCTTTGATGAGCCAAGCTGCCAGGCAGAGAGTCTTGATTTGAGAGTGAAAAACCTGACCCTGATGCTGGGACAGTAGAGAATGGGTCAGAGGAAGACTCCAAGGGGGTTCCAAGCAAAGGTGCAGTAGAGTAGGGTACCAAAACTGACGAGGCCAATTTGGAGCTATCAAAATGATCAGTCTGGGTTTGTCCAGCTTTATCTTTAGCAATACCCGAGGCAGAAGAGGAAGAGGAGGGAAGGCATATCCCGAAAGATTCCTCCAGCTGAAGGACAGGGCATCCACTTTCCAAGCTGTCTTGTGGAAGGACCTGGTGCAAAAGAGAGGCAACTGATGGTTGAGATGGGATGCAAACAGATCCGAGTACAGCCCCAAACTGCAGTTATCTTGCTGAATAAGTTGGGGTCCAACATCCATTCATGAGGACCCAAAATGTTTCTGCTTAGGCTGTCTCCTAAGAGATTCTGATTTCCTGGAATGAACTGTGCCTGAAGATCCAGATTCAAATTAGGGCTGATTCCCATAAGGTCATGGCAAGTCTGCAAAGGGGGTAAGAGTGAGAGCCCCCTTGCTTGTTTATGTACCACATGACTGTGGTATTGTCTGTTCGAATTAGCAGAGGTCCTGGCTTCAAAAGAGTCTGGAAGGCTAGAAGAGCATTTTGGACTGCTAACATTTCTTTCAAGTTGATGTGCCATAGAAGGTGTTTGTTTGTCCAAGAACCCTGTTGGCATTTGTCTAGAAAATGAGCTCCCCAAGCATAATCCGAGGCGTCCGTGGTTATGATCTGAGTAGGTTGAGGAAGACGAAAGGGCTTCCCTTCATTCAAAACACACGCCCTGGACCACCAAAGAAATTCCTTCTGGAGGCAGGGAATCAGTGGAATCATTGTATCCAGACTGTGGCAATGCTGAGACCATACACTCTTTAGGTACCATTGAAGTTTCCTCATGTGAAGCCTCGCATTTGGAATCAACAGGATGCAAGAGGCCATGTAGCCCAAAGCCTGCAGGAATCTCCTTGCAGTGAGCTGAGGCAATGTTGCCAAGGTCTTGAAGATTGAAGCCAGCTGTAACTGTTTTTCTGGAGTAAGGAAGGCCATCTGTAAACTTGTGTCTAAAAGAGCTCCCAAGAAGGTCATTCGTTGAGAAGGAATCAAATGTGACTTTTTTGTGTTCACTGAGAATCCCAGTAGTAGTAGAAGACGTTGAACAAAATGCAGGTGTTGAAGTAAAAGGTCTTTGCTGTCTGCCTGAATTAGACAGTCGTCCAGATAGGGGTAAATTTGAATCCCCTGAAGTCTGCAGTAAGCTACTACTGGAGCCAGGCATTTGGTAAAAACTCTGGGCGCAGTAGATGAGCCAAATGGCAGTACAGAGAATTGGAAGTGTCTCGAGCCTGCCTTGAATCTGAGGTACTTTCTGCATTGTTGCCTTATGGGGACGTGTAAGTAAGCCTCTTTAAGTCCAATGTTACCATCCAAGCATCTTGAGAGCATTGGAAGAAGTTGTTGAAGTGTAAGCATCTTGAATTTTGGAATTTCCAAAAAGGTGTTTAATATTGAGAGGTCCAGAATAGGTCTCCAGTAGTTTTGTTTTCTTGGGACCAGAAAAAGTCTTGAGTAAAAACCTTTCCCCACCTCTAGAGGTGGAACAGGTTTCTATGGCTCTTAAGGCTAATAAAGCATCCACTTGATTTAAGTCCTCTGTCCATTGATGTTTTGGCAGATCTGGCCAGCCGGAAGGCCTTGGCAGAGTGTGAAAGTGGAATCTGTAGCCTTTCAAAATTACGTCTAACACCCATTTGTCCTGGGTAATGTGAGTCCAATTTTGGTAAAAAAGAGAAAGTTTTCCTCCGAGAGGGGTATCCAGGGGAGGAGGACCTGAAGCCCAACGGAGGGAGTCATTGGGTCTGCTTTCTTTGGGTTTGAGGTCTGTCTTCTCCCCTTCTAGGTGAAGAAGCAGTCCACTGTCTAGATCTGTAAGAGGCCTGAGCCTGACCTCTGGAGCGTCTATATCTTCCTCTTTGATGCCTGTCAGAAGTGGGAAAAGACCAATTTTTGGAGGGCCAATTTCTGGAAAATCTAGGAGGCTGCACTTGCAAAAAATCTTTTACAGTCTGCATAGACTTGGCTTTTTCTTCCATCTTTTTAATAACCTCCTCAGCCTTAGATCCAAATAAGACATCATGCTGAACAGGGGCATCTAGCAATTTAGCCTTAACTTGTTCAGGTAAATTCTGCTCACGGCCAAGCATGTCTCCTGATAACAGTACCAGAGGCAGCCGCCCTGCAAGAAGCCTCTAAGGCATCAAAACCACAATG
This sequence comes from Protopterus annectens, assembly GCF_019279795.1. NCBI lineage: Eukaryota > Metazoa > Chordata > Ceratodontiformes > Protopteridae > Protopterus > Protopterus annectens. The sequence goes on from NC_056743.1 coordinate 529,345,942, forward strand.
TAAACTATGTTTGCTAACTTGTTCAGTTGCATGCAACACATCCTGTAATTCCTTGTCCTCAGCACATGCAGGAAAGGTAGAAAGCCTTTGTTTTAAAACAGATAAAAGAAACTGTTGATACTTAAACATGTGAAACTGGCAATTTAAAGCTCTAATAGAAAGGGTAGCTGAAGTATAAACCTTTTTGCCCCACCTGTCCAAGGCACGAGAATCCTTTTCAGAGGGGATAGTATTCTTAGAGGAGGCGGCCTTAGTAGCCTTGGAACCCTGCGAAATAGTTTCAGGATCAGCAGAAGGGTTCTTAAATAAGAATTGATGGGAATCAGGGACCCTGTAAAATCCATCAGGCTTAGAAGGAGCAGGCGGCATGGAATCAGGATTCAAGTTAGCTTCAGAGAAGGCATCATCCACAATGTCAAGTACAGGAGGAATAGCTAAAGGCCTGTGTTGAGGGAGAAGAATAAATTCCCCAAGTCTCTTTTTGGAAACAGAATAATCCTGACCTTCCCAATGAAAATGCTCCCTCATCTCATGCAAGGTTTCCCCAAAAGAGAAATCTTCAGGGGGGGGGGGGCAGAGGAACAGAATCCTCTGCATCCGAATCCTCATGAGGAGGAAAAGAGTAATCCTGATCAGAGGAAGAAACAGAAGATACAGAAGCCTGATCAGAGGAATCATAAGGGATATCCTGTCTAGGCCTTTTCTCAGGAGGAGGGTGAGGGCCCCTAATCATAGTTAATAAATCCTCAGCCATCCGTAGTAATTGCTTCTGAGTCTTAGGAGCTGAATCCAAAGAAGCTTGAGCAGAAAGTCTGGGTTTAACAGGAGTCTTAGCCTTTGTCTTTGTGGAAATAGTAATATGTGAAGGCCTGAAGACCCCCCGGACCCATCTGAAGGAGCGATGTCCGAAGGTCCTGCAGCAGACAAATTACTAGGCCTAGATGGCTCCCCATGGGAGTCCATGTCGGCCATTGGTTCTCAAGTGGCAGACGACAGGGGCTGCAAAAGTGCCTCACTGATGACCACCGAACCCGAAGCTGGCTCCGGCTGCAAAGTATCCTGTTTGGACCTCGGAGGCCTGTCCTTGTCTTTGCGTTTCTTCTGTATTCCGGTAGTCGGTAAAGTATCCGATGACATCCTATAATTAAATCATCTACCGAAGTAATTCAAGGTCCAATCATACCTACGCTTGATAGTGCGAGAATTAAACCTGGCACAGAACCGACAGCAAGAAACGTCGTGGTTAGGGCCTAAGCAAGGTAGACAGTAAGAGTGGAAATCTTTATGAGGTATTTGTTTTCCACACGATACACAATTATTAACTTTTTCTGACATCGGAGGAGCAAGAAAAAGGTTTCCCCAACTGGGTACTTAGCTTTGAGAAGAGAAGTAGAAAACTTCGGACCGACGACAATCACACCATGTTGTCTAGAAAACGCCAACCAATAACTAGCGAACTGCTTTGCACCGCATGGCAAGAAAGACTGGAGAAGATGGCGTCGGCTGTCAGCTTTATACCCATGCGTTCTGACGTCAGGGTACTTGCTGATACAGCCGACGCCGGACCCAGACTTTGATATTCTGGCCGACCTCGGGCTGCCTGCTGGCAAGAGTACCCTACAGTTATGACTGCAACAGTGAAACACAAAGAACATCTACCCAGAAGCCAAAACATATGATCAGGAAGATCTGTCACAAAGATATGCATAGACCAACCCACAGCATGAAGCATCTTGCATAAGACCAATTAAAAACATGAACAGACCTAAATCATATGGAAATAATCAGCATCATGAAGACCACACCACCAGCATTCCATCTGCGAGTGCCATTTTCTTTAACACAGGCTGGACTAGAGAAAGCTGCCTAGCATGGACAATTTTATTAAGTGTAAAAGTATCAATCCCTAAAAAGTTAAATCTTCCTCATGTAGAATCACAAGAGATATTTACTCCAACTGTGTGAAAAAATGTTACCTGCTGCACTCAAAACAGCAACCTTTAAAAAGAACCCACCATTAATTTAGTGGCTACAAAAATGGACACACGCTTAAGAGAAAAGATACAAGCTTGATGTGTCACTCCAAGTCAATAAACCTTTGCTCATCCTGTACACTAAAGCATAAGTTTTTAGAAATTACTACCAACTCAAACTCCCTGTATACTTTAACTGTGGAAATGTGATGGACAAAAATCAGACTTTATATGGGTAGTAAAAGTATATCTGAAACGGTACTTAATGAATGCAATACCTTTTCAGCAAGACAAGTCTGCAAACTGTAAAATATTGCACTTGTCTGCATATGGTTCTTATCACATCAGTTCATAGAAAATGATTAAGTTCTTAGGTGATTGAAGTTTGCAAATGTAAGGGTCTATGGTACTTAATACCAACTTCCTCTATCCGGGAAGGAGATGGGTACCACCCCAGGAGTGAATTTGGGGTCACCCAACCATTTATCTGGGTTGCATTTGAACATGGTCATGGAAAAATGATACAGCAGCTTGCACATCTAGAGGAGAGACTCAAATGATGCATCAAAATGGCTTGGTCATCTCACTCAGCATTCCACTGAGCACAGAACCAAATTTATATTTACTCTTTGGATTCAAGAGTCACGTTGTTGCAATCCTGTCCAAAGGTACTTACCGCTGTTGAACTGATGTGAATAATTTTACCTGTATATGCTTATACATGGGTTTTATTAGACTATATTTGCATACAATTTTATTGTCAGTTTATATGGAATGTTTCCGGCACAGATTCCACATGTCAGGCCCCAGTGACCTAAAGAAGAAGGCATTGGTCTCCTAATCCAGGGATTGTGGGTTTGAGTCCCATCTGGGGTGATATAGTCTTGATACAAGTGAAGCTTTTTGAGAGTGGGGAGAGTGGCATAATGGTTAAGGTGTTTGCCTTACAAACACAAGGTGCAAGGTTTTAGTCTCACAAGGGATAATTGGCTAGGTTTAAAATGGTTCGCAAAAGCAGTTAGCTTAGTACTAATCTATGAATCTATGTAGATGGAACGTACCCTGAACTGGCTGATCTGATTTATAGAACAGTTTCTCTTTGTGGTCTCCCTTGGAAAACAATCTTTTGTGTTTAAGGAGATCTATTCAGATCCCCAAATTTAAACAAAATATAATGAATGAAATGCACATTTTAATCAATTTGGTTTAAGATAAAAATGAAGTTCAAATATTTATACAAACGTTTTTCAAGTAATATGCAACTACTTTACAAAGAGAACTGCCACACTGAAGTTGTGGTAGGTAGCCACCAAATACCCATACCACAGTATTTCCCTAACCATAATATGTCAAAAAAATATTTTCTCTCATGAGTAACAGTGTGACTGTTGAGCATCAAAAGTCATACTCATGGAGGAACACCAGGCATTACGAAATATTTAGCAACCAAGACTTAGGAATTTGAGGTAACAAAAGAAAAGCAACAACAAAACTAAAATGTCAGTCACCTTATTGTAACCCACTGATGTACGGTGCTTGCCCCCTCTTAACACCTCAATCATAAACATGCCCAAGTTTATGCACAGGTGAACTAAGCAGCAACTGTGCCCTTCAGCTAGGGGTACCTTTCTGACTTCCTCCTCCATGTCAAAATTGTATCACCTCTAGCTAAACAGCATCCTATGAGAAGTTGATAACTTTCTAGTCATGGCTGTCAGAGCAAGATAAAAAACATTATATGCAACACTTTACTTTTTACCATTACAAGGCAACTGATGGCTGTAAATCATGAGGGCAATAGATTTAGGTAACAGCAAGAGCAGCAGCTCAGCATTGATGGAATGAGGAAAGAGTTAAGATCCCAGCAAGAAACAGTATAACAATGGAAAGATCTCAGTGATTATCTTTGTGTTGCTGTCTTATCACCCTTTGTGACAGACATGGACTATCAGAACCAATGTCAGAAGATGTATGCTTGTGCGATGGGCTTCAATTTCAAGGGCAGTGTAGTTATGAAAAAAAGTAAGTATGAATGGTGTAGTCAAGTGCTACCTTACTTTTCTTACAGTCAGACCTTAGAGGTGTGCACAGGCAGTTGTGGACAATACTTCCTTTTATTTAACTTCATCAAACCTCAGAGGAGTGCACAAGTGGTCAGTATACTCATCTTGTTTCCATAGTCAAGATTTTTCTTCAAGGTATGATTGAATCAAAATGGCAAGGAAAAACTCTAAAATGCACACAAAAAACAAGAAATCCTGGGACTTCTGGGGGACAGTTCCCAAAATGTCAGTTCTCGCAAATAAAGTTTCTAATGCAACAATGAGGAATCATTCTAGAACCAATCCTGTAGCATTTTACATTGTGTTCATTAACTACACACCTTTATGGGAGTAGTCAGCATATTCATACTTAGTACATCTTACAGACTTGTAGCACTAAATGTATGACATTAGCTACAAAGTAAAGATGCTACTAGTTGAAGATATAAGAAATGAACCTTGCAATAACACTGCATATTTTGCAGCAAAAGTTATTGATGTAGCCAATTCTTTTTCACATCCTGGCTTTTTTTTTTTTTTAAACAGGGTTAGGGGAAGGCAAGGTTGTCATTTATTTTCCAACATTATCTGTACCTTACAGCAAGTTTTATTATATAGAATTATACACACTGCAGATTCTTCCTCTGCATACCTCTTAGCCTGCAAACACTGAAAAATGGAACAAATGTTCTTGAAAAGCAAGTACATCTAGCTAAAAATCTGGGCATCTAATTAGTCTAGAAATTGAATACCAAATAGTGCTTAACTACTCCCGATTCCAACAGGAATCCAGGATTCTACTTAGAAATGCATTTAAAAAACAGAGACAAAAAAAGAAAAATGGAACACTTTAAGCATGTTATCAAAGAGACAGTGTAAAAGCTGTAGACTTTACAAACCTGTACTGCAAAATTCCACCACACAAGGTCATATATTAATGCTTTAGAAAAAGGGAGATGCAAGATGTGTGCTTTTTTTTTTTTTTTAAGAACTGTTACCAGTACAATGTTGCTCATATACTGTGGTTTTGTGTGCATTACACAGCTTAAAATCACATGAGGAGAATTCAACAAAAAAAATTCTATTAAGGGATAAATCAAGAAAAAATATAGGGACATTCTAAAAAGTCAGCCCTGAAAATGAGAATGTTCCTCCAAAATAGACAGTTGACAGGTCTGCACTTCAGTCATATAATTATCACAAAAAATTACTGTTGACATTTGAGTCTTATTACCACCTAGTTTATCAATGAAGGAGTGAAGCTTCTTACTTGAATTTTTCAAATCAAGGTCATTTAGCTCTCTCGCAAAAAAAATGTTTGATGGTTTATTTGCAACATTCAGACTGGGCCCATTTTTATCCATGTCCCAAGCCTTAGGCAAGCAATGCAAAACCTATAAACAAAAATGAAATGCTTAATAAGATGCACACCATAAAGAAATTCATTCACAGAAAGTAAAAATAAAATAAGCTTTTTACTTGTTGTCCTGGATAGTACACAGATTTCCATTGACCTATATGCATGCACAACATTTGCATTAATGCCGTTTAGGTACTCAATCCTTAAAAATACACCATTGTTCACATCACTGTGGAAAGCACATCTCACACATTTTATCAAAACACATCCATAATGGTTAGCAGATACCAAAGACCGAATTACTTAAGTGGGATTAAAGTTTAATCCCAGTTTACCCTGCCAGCAAATCAGAAGTTCATTATTAAAAAAATATCAACTACCTTGTTAAAACACAAAGTAGATTAGACTTCAAATCAGTGACAAGTGGAGTACCACAGGGTTCAGTCCTGGGACCTCTCCTGTTTGGTATCTACTTCTCTGAAGTACAGGCTAACACAGAAGGCCTCTGGCTAATGAAGTTCGCAGATGACTGCAAACTAGGAGCCATAGTAGAGTCCACAAATGATGTGGATAACCTAAAGAAGGGCCTCGTTGAGACAGATGCCTGGTGTCTGCCATGGCCTCAAGCTCAATGCCAAAAAGTGCAGCGTCATCCCCTTTGGTAAAAACTGTGTACCCATGAACTACCACATAGGCAGCAAACTACTTAACACCAAATGTGTGACAAGAGACCTTGGGACCCAGGTGGACAGTAGTCTCTCCTGTGATAGTCACATTGCCACAGTAGTCAGGAAGTCCTACGTGGCACACCTCATCATAAAAGGGTTCTCATCCAGGAAAAAAAAAAGAAGAGGTCATTTTCCCCTCTACTCAACACTCATTAGACCCATTATAGAGTACAACGTCCCTTTTAGAATGTACCTCAACAAGACATTTGCAGCAGCTGGAAAGGCCACATAAGTACCTCACAAAGAGGATTACTGGCCTCAAACAAATGCCCTACACTGACCGCCTCAAAAAACTCCAGCTTTACTCCGTAGCATATCGCCTACACCGAGGTGATCTCTGCCTAACATATAAAGCTAGGTCAAACCCAGAGCTGTTGTACATGCTACACCTAAAGAAATCCCAATTCTTCCGAGCTACATGCTCCAGGGACCTAAACCTTGTCACTACAATAAAAACAGGAAATGCTGCAGGTATAGATTCCTGTCCCAGAGAATTCCTATACTCTGTAACAGGACACCTATGTCAAGCAAAGTTCTTCATTAGCACTCTTCAAGAAAAATCTTGATGAATGGATGGGAAATAGGAATTACACCCCAGGGATCACTTGTGTGTGTCTGCTCGACAGTAGCACAGGAAAATAACTTTCTTGGATGGCATAAGCCAGGGAACCTTGTTGGCTAGGCTTATGTAGGCCCTTGGGCCGATATCCTAGTACTTACCTATGAACCTATGATGATACATTCCATCGCTTTGCGTATCAGACTCCTCAGGCTAACGGGGCGATAGTTCCCAGGGTCTGTAGTTGCTCCTCCTTTTGAGGGGGATGACTGTAGCAGGGTGCCGTTTGGTAGGGACAAAGCTGGATGTGAGGCTGCGATTGAACATGGCACACAAGTGTGCTGCCAGTTCACTTTGCAGTTCATGTAGAACACTGCCAGGGATATTGTCAGGTCCCATAGAAGCTGTATTCTTGGCCTTGGACAGTGCTGTTTTAACCTGTGCAGCCATAATACTGGGTGCCTGGCAATCTACCGGTATTATAATTGGTCCTTGGAGGGGGGGGGGTAAAGTTGGCACTGGATCCGAGCAGTATATTGGCAATATCTGTTGGCTCGGTATAGGAAGTACCATTGTGCAGTAGCTCAGAGCATATCTGAGTATTGCCATGGAGATTCTTTACATAACTATAGGAGGCCTTGTGGTTGTCTTTACTATCTGATGCAATTCTGTTTTCATAGCTAGCTTTAGAGGATTTGATGAAGGATCTCAACTTTTTGTTGAGGCTGATAAGGGAGTTTTTCCAGTCTTGGGACTTCCTTATTCAGCATCAGTTTCATCCTTCTGTTGTAGAATTTGTTTATGGCAAGGGACTAGCAGATTGGCTTCCTCTTCTTGGAGAAGACCATCTTGGTTCTATTGGGTATGACGAGATCCATGCATTTGTGTACGTATTCGTACAGTGCATTGGTGTATGATTCTGTGGTCATGCAACTATTCTCCATTTGCATGGGTACTGTGAAGTTAGCCACCTCTGTTTTTAGGAGCCCAAAGTTAGGTTTGGAGAAGTTTTTTTTATGGTGGTTACCTTTCTAGGGGAGGGGGGGGGGGATTTCCAAAGTGATTAGTTTGTGGTCAGATCTAACCAGCGAGGAGTTGACTGTTGGTGTAGAGCAACAGTCGCCCATGTTAGTAATGACCAGGTCAAGGATGTTGGCCCCTCTAGTAGGGGTAAGAACGAACTGGTCCAGGGCACTGAAATTAATGAATTCCAGGAACCGTTGGGCAAGTGTATTGGTACAAGAGTAGTTTGCCCAGTTAATGGAGGGGTAGTTGAAGTTGCCCAATATTAGAGGGTTAGTTTGGACCCTACAATTCTCCAGGGTGCTTAGGAACATGGAGTGCGAGTCTTGGGACATTGTTGGGGACCTATAGCAGGCTATGACCTGAATCGTTGTCTTACTCAAATGTTACCTGCAGCTGAAGTATCTATGATGCAGTATGCTGAGCTACCAGTCTGGAGGTGTGCTCATGCTTTATGAATATGGAAACACCTCCACCTTTGGAGCTTCAGTCCAAGTTCTGGGGCCAAAAGGTGTGTAATGATTTATAGCCTGGTAGTGCAGGGGTGCTTTCGTCTGCTTTGAACCATGTCTTTGTTACAGCACAAATGTCTATGTTCTCCATTTTAAGGAGGGCTTTGAGCGAGTACATTTTGAGATTTAGACTTCTAGCATTGAGCAGCATGACCCTCAGATTGCATTAGTTTGTAGCGGTTACGCTGGTAATTTGGTCTTTGGAACACAGCCTAAAAAAGGCACTATAGGGGTGGCAACAGCTTTGGCCAGTATCCAGAAGCCCAGGGGTGACAGATGCAGGCCATCTCTGGCAAAGCATCAAGATCCGTCAATCATGTCATCCCAGGCAGACAGATACTGGATCCCCTTGGAATGACACTAGAAACTTAGCCAAATGTTGCAATCAATCATTTTCTGCTTGTACTGTGTTATCATTATGGGTGATGGTAGGATGTGGCTCAAGGCTAAGGCGTCATGTGGTGGATCTTGGTGCCCGACAGGCAGCTGTTACTTTCTCCTTATTCACCCTAGTGAGAGGGACATCAGTGAGCCTCACTATCGAGTCACCTATGACTAGTGTGTTGGGCATGCTATTTTGCCTTAGGGACTTTGGTTGAGTGGTACAATGTTTAGGAGAGTTGTTTGTCTCATGATCAGTGTTGTGGTGGTCAAGTGGGTTTCTGCTTTGGAGGTCTCTGCTGTTTGGGTAGATTTTTATTGAGAGCCTCCGCAAAGGTGGATGCATGATTGGTGTTATGTGAAGGCAGTGCTGGTGTGTGTTCTGGAGGGCTATGTTTTTCATGTGATGTGGTGCAAGTGTTGACCTTCTCTTAACCAGCTATTCCGGTCTTGGCTAGAGTGCATGGCTTCCAATTTGGATATACAAATGCATCTCTTGCAAGTCTAAGTGCTGGGAGGTAAGAGGAGAGGGTTGTTACTGTACACAAGGCAGTTGCTACATTGCTTCAGGATGCCCAAGTTCACCAGGTTAATAGGAGAAAGCACAGGGAACTGACCTTTAGACATGCTTGGAGGGGTGGGAATTACTATGTACATGAGCGGTTTCCTTGTAGAACGTTTAGTTCTGGTAGCACTGTGCTACAATAATTGCTACAAGATATCTGGTAAAGTGCTTGCCTAATAAGCTAGTAAAAGTGGAAGAACAGAGAGAACTAGCAGATCTAAGAGAAAAACTGAAGAGCAGACTTTTTGGCACCGCTCAGAAGCTTACAAAACAGTCCTGAATACAGCAAATCTGGATCTGGACCTGGACTAGACTAGTTACAGGGAAGTTGGAAAACTAGTACAAATGTGGGCTTTTAAACCAGAAAGTTGAAAGAGATGGAAAAACTGCCCAAACTAACAATAAACTACAATTTCTGGGCCAGAAACCACTCTGGCAGATAGGCTACCTAGTGCTTACCACTGCTTACCACTCCCACTGATAAACTAGAAGGCTTCTCTCCAACACAGAAAGGCTTGGGGAGGCTCAGAAGCTGACAGAATCCTGGACACAGCAAATATATATCTGGACTAGACTAGTTACAGGAAATGTAGGAAAGCAGCTTAGAACATTTTTTTGCTACAGAAAAGCAGCTAAAACATCACTTGTTTGTGTCTTTCGGCTTTTCCCAGTTAGGGGTCACCACAGTGGAACTCCGGTCCGCTAATGATTGGTAGTTGATTTTTACGTGCCGAGTTACCAGCCATGATGCACAACCTTCAATGAAGGTATGCCCATTCACACATCTCCATGCAGAAGACACTCTAGCTGAGAATCTATCCAGACAGCGTCTTACTGTGAGGCGACAATGCTCCAGCAGCACCACCACCGCGGTTCAGCAGCTAAAACATCACTAAAAAATTAAAATGCAGTGCAAGCTAGAATACTTGAGTTGTAGCAATATTAAAGCAAATACAGTTTAAATAAATGCAATTTATTCAAACAGTATTCTGAACTGAATTCAATTGTTTTAAACTCTGAACAGTTAAAAAAAAGTGCCAAAAATACACTTATCAGCTCTATATTTCCAGATTGTTTGAGAAGCACACTCAATCAGACCACAAGGGGATTCTAGCAATGCTAGATTTATTTTTTTAAAGTAAAGTGGAAAGGGAGAAAGGAAGAACAGAGATAATTCATGGTTAAGACACTAAGGTAGGTTGGCCTTCTCAAATGTTCTCTCTGCACTGTGTAGGATGAGCTAATGACACTAGACTGGGAGGAGTGTTCCAGATCAAAATTACAGCAGGGGCGGGCAACTGCAAAGCCACCAAGTATAAGACAGAACATGACATTTGTCCACTACCCTACAGATAACTTGGGAAAATTATATCTTTGAACAATATGACAAATATTGGAGTACACCACTTAACCCATTCTTTTTTTTTTTTTTTTTTTTTTAAATGGGCAACTTCCTAATATATCCTGGATTTTCTGTAGCACTTGTTAGTTGGTGTATAAATAGCAAATTACTCTGTGTATATTTTATCTGAACAAGTAATGGACATGGGCATCAGTTTACAAAATTTCTACAATCTAACTGTAGACATATTAGTGACACGGATCCATAAAACATTATATATACTAATGCAGAGACTGGAAATTCCCAGGGAAACACCATTCCCAGCTCTTGTAATATAGATCTTGTACAGATCTCAACGAAATTGCTGATCTACAGAAGTTTATCATAATGACATTCATCTAAGCTCATGGTTCCCATAATTATTGTACATTTTTATTTATTTTATATTTGTTGACCGGGATAGTCCAACTGGATATATGTCCATTTTCAGCAGAGGCCTGGGGAGAAAAGCTCCAAGATAATAATTCACTTTGAACTTTTGTTAAATGCTAGTTTCAAGCAGATTACCGTCATAAGCAATACCAGCATTTAGCACATATAGTACTAACTTATTGTACAACACTTTACAAAACATAACTATTTTCAGAGTTAAACATGTATAACATTACATTCAGGTTTAAGGCACACTGAGCAGCAGTTATACAATTGACCCTTCCTGAAATGGAGTGGTAGAAAAAAGTTAGTAGTTGAAGGCAAGACACCTACAAATAGAGAGGTCACTAGGTTAGGGTTAGTGCAAGGACATAACCAATGAGCTTTGAAGTATTTCTTGAGTTTGTTTTTGAATTGAGTTAGTGAGGGTTCTAGGGTCAAGTCAGCTGGGACTCTGTTCCAGATTTTTCCAAGACAGTTGGCAAACAAGTACTCAGCTGAGTAGTTGGATTTGTATGTTTGAACTTGGAGTCTAGTGGATGATCGCAGTGGCCAGGTGCTGGTGTAGGGGCTGATAATATTTTTTTTAGTGCAAGTGTATTTTCTGGTTGGTAAGGGACTTTATGTGCCACTGTTAGCTGGTTGAACTGCAGTAGACTTGGCAGTTCAAGCCATCCTAGGCGATTTAGGTTGTGCCAGTGGTGTGTCCAGTAGGCAAATCTGGCAATGTGGTTATAAGCAGGATGATAGTTTATTAAGATCAGTTTTGTTTAAGTTGGAGAACAGAGGTGAGGCATAGAGAAGAGTTGATAGCAGATGGGACCAAGCAATTGCAGTTCTAGCAAGTGGGGTAAGGAAAGGTTTGGTTCGGTAAAGAGAGCCAAGTTTTTATTAATGGTTTTGATAGTCTGATTGATATGCGCATCAGACTGCAGGTTATCAACTATGACACCCAGTAGTTTAGTTTGGGCTTCTGGGGAGATGATAGTGTAATTGTTAGCAGTTATGTTGAAGGATGGCATGGGGTCCTGCATGTGGGGGAGAAGAGGAGCAACTTAGTTTTGTTGAGGTTTAGAATTATATGTTAGAGAGCCATTTTTCCACTGTATTGAAGATATTTTTGGTTAATGTGAATAAAGTAGTTGGTGAGGTGTCAGAACAAATCAAGGTGGAGTTATCCGCATATTATATGCGGGTAGCATCTGGGATGATGGAATGAAGGTCATTGATAAAGATGAAGAAAAGAAAAGGTCCTAGTATCAAGCCCTGGGGGACTCCTAATGTGATGGGTAGGTGAGATGATAGCTTATCCTGCCACAGGATTGCCTGCCCTGCAGGTAGGATTGAAACCATTGGAGTGCATGGTTGTTTAAGGAGAAGGCCTTCAAGGTATTTATAACCATTTTGTGGTCAACCATGTCAAAAGCCTTGGATAGATATAGAAAGAGTGCTGAGGATAGTTTGTTGTTATTGCAGTTGTGGTTATTGACATTAGAGAAAGAGAGGAGGGCAGAAGTAGTACTGTGGTGTGGCTTAAAGCCATGCTGAAAGTTGGATAACAGCTTATACTTTGTGAGGTAGTGCAGGGGTTGTGTGTGTACACACTTCTCCATAATTTTAGCTAGAGGTGACAGAATAGCTATGGGTCTAAAGTTTGACAGTTCAGTGGAATTGCCTCCTTTATGGAGAGGTATGACATGGGAGAATTTCCATATAGTGGGTACATTAGCTTCAGATATAGCTCTGTTGATCAAAATTAAGATGGGGTATGATATGGTGGCAGCAGCCTTTTGCAGATAGTGTGGGTCTTAGTTTTTTTTAAGTAGGGCATGGATAAGTGGAGTAGGAACAGGTTGTAAGGTAAAGTATGTCTGGGTACTGGGTGTGGCTACATTAGAATTAGAGCCATTGGGAGAGAGTTGGCTGGCTAGAGACTGGATAGTTTCTGTGAAGAAGCTGTTTAAGTTATTAGCAATGCCTACTGGGGATTTTTGTTGGGAAGCTTGAGTGGAGTGGTGGTTTGGCCTGGGTGGAGAACTTTGTTTATTCCTGCCCAGAACTTTGTTTTGGTGTTTTTGAATTTTTGAAGTAGATGGTAGTAGTGCTTCTTTTTGTCTAAGGTTATGGATTTGTTTGGTGTCATTCCTTAGCTGTCTGAATCTTAGTTGATCAAGTGGGGCTTTTGATTTTTGGTAGGTGACCCATGTTTCTGAGTGAAATTTTAGTTTTGGTATCTTTAGAAAGCCATGGTGCAATATTAACTTTTGCTCTAATAGAGCAGCTTGGAACATGGGAGTTAAAAATAGCAAGAAATTTGGTGTTTAAGTAAGCTACTGCTTCATCTAGGGGGGAGACTTTTTAGCACTGACCATTTGCATGCCTTAAGTTCATTTTGAAACTTGGTGAGAATAAAATTCTTGTTTCTTAATGTTATATAGGTGGGTTGTTAGGAGCAGTCTATTTTGAGCTTGATAACCCATCAGGTAAAGTGCCTGATTTATAAGAGTGAAGATGGGTAATGACGAGTATCCAGTCTATAGTACCTTCCTTGTTATTGGGTTTTCCTGTCCTGGTGGGGGAGGTTATGATTTGAGTAAATCCATAGAGGTTTATGTGGGTTGTGGGGGTTTCACAAGAGCAAGTGTTCCAGTCAATTTTGATATCCCCAAGAACAATTGTTTCTTTGGGTAGTTATTGGATAACCAATATAATAAGTATTCTAAGGATTCTGTGTTCTGTGGGGGAATGTAGACATAATGTTTTAATTTTTGTTTTTGTTAATTTGTAGTTTTGATATGAGAATTTCAGCATTATTGAATTGGGGTGGTTATGGTACCCCACCACCCTTTCTGGTGGTACAGTCTAGTTGAAACATACTATACCCTGGTGGTAGAATCTCATGGTCTTTGGTGGCAGGCTTTAGCCATGTTTCTGTCAGGCATACTATATTCTAGGGAATGAACAACTAAGAGGGCATACAGGTGCTGAGTTTTGTTATTTATGCTCCTAATGTTTAAATGGCAGGCCAGCAGTGAGTTAAGTGGTCTATTTGTTGGTGGTAGGGGATATAGAAGGGGGATTAGGGCCAACAGGTGTGGATGGGACCAGGGTTTGGGTGGATGTCGCCATCCTTTGCGAGGTTGTAGTGTATCCTGCGTATATGAGTTTTAAGATTTTGAATAGTTTTGTAATAGTGTCTAGTTTTAGGACTAAATGTAACTAGGTCCAATAAGATAGCAGTATTTACTGCTAAGTATGAGGGGAGTGAGTAAGGGTGCATTATTATCGGTTGTAGATAGGATGGATGTTTGGAATTTAGGGTAGTGAAAACCTGGGTGATTCTGATATTTGTTGGCAGTTAGGAGATATGGGAGGAGTATAAGGGAGAGACGTAGAATTAATAAGACTATTTGGGTGATATCATACCTACTGACTGAGACTTGAAACTTAGGCAAAAGGAATAGTAGAGTTGGAGGACTGGTGGTATCAGGTTGAGGGTGGTGCTGTTGAGTGACAAGTTGTTACCAATTGGTTTAAAATGCTGGGGTGTGGTCTAGTACCAATAAATGTAGCAGCACCAGGGGAGGGATTTGGGGGCTGGGTGGGGTGCAAAACAAGCCCGAGCGAAGCAAGGGCAACTGGAGCAGGGATGAACCAATGCCTGTACCAAGTTGTAGCAGTTTAACTTGTATGAGGAAAGAGGGCAGTAGGAGTGGTTAGAAAAATACCTTGGACTGACTCAAGACACCACACCAGAGGTGAATTGAATTTAAGGGCCTAAAATCTGCACTCAGCACTTTAAGTTTACTTATGTTTAGCAGGAAAGACAAACCAATATACAATTTTGAGGATTTTTACAAGGGTTACTTGTTCAAATGTCAGACAAGTAAGTAAAACTTTCAACAGGAATCTATGTCTGGGTGTTAGAAAGCCAGAAAGGTCCAAATTATATATATATTTTTTTTATTAATTACACACACACACACACACACACACACACACACACACACATATTCTATACACACAAAACAAGTTATGTGAATGCATGTGTGTATACATACATATATGAGAGAGAGAGAGCCCTGTACGCTATCGGTGATGGTTTTGACCCCTCAGATAGTTGGGAATTTTGCAGACAATTTAAGAAAATAACTTGAAAATGATTACCATTTCAAAATGTCAGTAGCTCAAAATAAAGAAGTTTCTAATATTCATTGCACTGCTGCTATGACTTTGTAATTTCTAAACTTTTGTTTTGATTGTTTAAAAAAAAAAAAAGGTTCTGGCCCAAACATGAAAATAATTTTCTTCAATCAATACAGTCTCAGTCTCAAACTAAAGGATCTCTCTCTCTCTGAAAAATTCAGTTATTGACATACCACCCTTCTAAATATATAGCCTTTACTTTAATACAGTTAGTTCAACTTTTGGACAGGATGTGTCAAATATCCAAGTTTTTTTTTAATACACAATCCTGTACATATTTCACTTTCATCAATATTTATATTATCAAAACAATTAATTGAAATAGTTTTGTTACATTTGAAGTTTTAATATGCAATTTGCTTATTCATAGTTTTCACCATTTTCTCCTAGTCTCAATGCTCCAGTGAGTGTGCCATGCCAGAGTCAGACTAGGATGCCATCATCTCCAACTTTTGTCACTGAATTACTAAAACCAATATTGCTGAAAATTCAAGTACCCTTATATTGCTGCTGTTCATAATGTTGGTGCATGGTTTGCATTCTTAGAATTTTGGATACTAAATTAGCCAAAACTCCTGAATATCAAACACACAGCAGCTTTTATATTTCAAACTCAAAGAAGAGTTGCACATTCGTTGTGAATACCAATCATGTTTCTTATAAACACCATCACTTTTTGGACTTTAGTGTGATTTGGTATGCAAAACTTTTTGATTATGGTTGATGGGTTATATGTACACTTCTTTAAATTTTCTTAAGTCATCTGATTTAATATTTTAAAGTAAAGAACAGTCTTAAGGGATTAAGGTTAACGGATTTCTTTACTCAAATCATTACAGTCTACTTGTATAGTTCCATATACTGCTAGCAAGTGAATAGTTCATTCTACTGCCCAGGAAATCAGCTGCATTTGTGTTCAGGTCCTGTTTTGAACTGCTGATCACACTCTGAACAAGCTGTAATTGTAGCAGTCACCCTTTTTACCCTACACTAGCTACCATACTGATACTCACTTTCACTTCCCCTTAAAATCAATGAGTTTAATTGGAAAGCAATCGCCACTTTATTCAGGGTATATACATTTTTGGCATCATGTTTTTTGCTGACTTGGATATCACAAAGACTGTGAAAGCACTATTTAAAATAACCCAGATTCTGAATAAACGTATGTCACCTAGATAGTATTTGCCAAAGAAAACTGCAAATCATCCACCCCTTGAAGATGTAGCTTGGAAAGAGACCTGCAAGGTATTTGCAGCTGATCAAATATCAATGTTTGTTTCAGGGAGTTCAGTAGCAGACTCAGATATTCAGTTGGTAGAAGCATACCAGCCTTTCCAGGTAGCTTGACTTCCTATAATAATTTTTCCTTGGATATGGTGGATGCATTACTGAATGCTAGTTCCCTTTTACTCGACATCCAATGCACTGCGATTGCTTTTATCAAAAGCTTTACTTACAGCAGACAAATTAAAGTATTTTCCACTGTTTTATGTTTATGCTCCGATGCTGAAAGTAAAAGGATATTAAATATCATCTAGTACCATCATAATCCCTTTCTACAAAAAGTCAAAGAACAAAGAAAAAAAAAACACCAGTCGATTTGCCTCAAGGCAGTACCAACTCTGTATATGCTAATGTTGGATAGAAGAATCTAAGAACATCATAGTATATTTAAACAACATGCCTTGTAAACATACTTTTTACATGTATGAAAATCCTACAAAAAAATACTGACAAGTCTCCTAGAGGTTGAAGGTAGGAAAAATGTTTGGCATACAGAGGTGATGAACAACACTGCAAAATACCTATTCTCACACATTTAAAATTAATATGGATTTTATATTTTGCACTTTATATGCATTTCAACAAAAAAAGCTTTGTGTGTTATGACTTTGACCATCACCATTTTTTACATCTATGTAATCGGAGTTGATCTTAACTTATTATTCTCATGAACTCCTTATGATAAATTTATTTATTTGGCCCTTTGTGGGCAAATTGTTGGTTTTTAGTTTTTAAAAATATGCTGCTGTTTACCAACTGCTTGGTAGGCGACATTTAAGTTTGCAGTCTAAACATTAGCCCACTAGTTTAAACAACTGCTATGGCCTGTATGCAAACATACAAAACTAAGATTAAGCCAGAAGCACACCATATAGTTATTGATTATGACTTATGATCTAAACTGTTAAACAAATTCAATAAAATTTAAAGGATCATTCCTACAATGTAGAAGTTAACAGCCAAGAGTTCTATTCCATAGCTTTACATCCACGTTGAGAGCAAGTATTAGTACTAAATGGATATTTCAAAATTAAGTTGGATAAATGGGGATAAACAAATCTTCCATTAAGACAAGGCTAAAGTCTGATAAAGTGGCCAAAGGTCCAATCCAAATCCCATTCATTGAGGAATGGACAGGAAATGAAGGAGATCAATAGTTTGTTTTCAACCTTTGTAACTTATCCATAAACTATTTAACATTTTCAACTTAAATTACTCCAAGTGATTTCAAAAATGCATCATTTTATTTACATTAAAAACAATTTCTCTGAAACAGACTTTTACACAAAAGGCCAGATTTGTAAAGGTTACCACAAAGTGAACACTACGTGATTAATGTGCTTTGTGTACACTTTTTGAATTCAAGAACATCCCTAGACAACACAACCATTGTGGTATTCACTCAGCAAGGTTATACCAAGTGTAATGTTTTCGAATAGAGTACAGTTTTTCACCATTTGCCAGCAGGTTTTCTTTCTAACAGTTTGTGCATAAAATCTTACTCATCCTTCCATGTTGTTAAACACTTCTTTCAATGACAGCCAATTTAAATTTCTGCTTCCATTTCCCCTAGGGGTTAAATACAGAACAGTGTTCTGTCTTCTCAAACTGCACATTTCTCTTTTGTTCTTCCTCTTCTATCTTAACTTTTCATTATGTCATATTTCATCCATTTTGATCCTTCACATTTCTCTTAGTATGGGATTAGTAGAGGAAGACACTATCATAGATCATAAATTACAATATCTATTTTAGACAAACTCCGAAACCAAAACATGACATTTTAAAAATCAAACCAGTTTCTTCCAGTTTATGTATAGTAACTTTTAGGTTTATTTTTTTATTTTACATTTGTTTACTAGCATAGTCTGACTGGGTAAAAGCCATTTTCAGCAAAGGCTTGGGGACAAAAGCTCCAGATACAAGTTAGAAGATTTTTATAAAAAAATAATAAACAAAATAACTTCCACTGGCCCTAAACATCTATTTCCTATTTAATTATTCCAAATGTTTTTCTTTAAAGCACCAGTTCCTTGAAGCACAACATACAAGCTCATTGTACAGTAGTGGTCTTTGAGATAAACCACACATCCACAGTTTTATCCACAGTTTTATCCCCAAGTAAGCAGTGCACTGGCAGACAATGATTTTAGTTTTATCATCTGTTTTATGACGCTGTATGCCAAGCACTATATACCTTTCCAGGAAGCTCATCCTCTCCTATTTAATGTGTCAACTTTCACTTGAATGTAGCTACCTATTTATTGTATTGAATAACTGACTTTGCTATACTTTGGAGTGCTTTAGGTATGTTTTCATGGTCTGTGGCAGATTTTATTAAAAACTAATTTTCCCTCCAGTACATCATCAGAAGGTGGAGCAAGAATCTTGAAATAACTGGACGGTGATCAACACACACACACTTATCAAACTTAATACAGGACAACTGAAGTAACTAAAGTAAAACTACATATTTTGAAATACTCACTTTACAAGGCAAGGGCACAATTATAAGTTTAAAAAGCTTCCAATTGATCGTCAAGATAAATTTCTATTTCCACAGACAATGCCAACCATTTGTACACAGTATAAATATGGTGTTATCTTCCTTGCAAAATACGTTTGCTTCTTCCACCAAAAATATTAGGAAAAGGAATAAACATTCTATAAGATAAAATTATTTGCTCCTACTGTTGTCCAGATTCCTTCAGGCCACATATATTTGTCAAATATTTCTACCATTTCTTCTAATGTATCTGAAATCATCATACAAATCTATTTTTTGTCATTAGCTGTTGGGCATGTAAATTCTCTTTCCCTATTCTCATCTGCCTTTTATTCATTGCTACTTTTAATTTTCTATATCATTCATTATCCTTCCTTTTTAATTTCATAAAATTGCTATTAAAGCATTATATTTATATCCATGTTTGCTACTGTATTGCAGAAAGTTCTTTTTTTCCAAATAACTTTTGTTTCCTTAATATCTGTATATATGCATACTCTTACTGGTATTAAAATGTCCACAGACACTCATCTTGCTTTATCTGTAAGCAATACAGAGTTTAGCTTGCTCATCTGCTGCTACTGAACATTTCTACCCCAAAGAGAGTCAGCACTCTGGGTGAGAAAATTGAGTTAACTGCTCATTTCTCTATCAAAAATGTTACATCTTTTAGCTAAAGTCTACTTTAACTTACAGCAGCAATGATACATGAAAGAAATTTAGACCAAGAAAAAAAATGCTAGTTTTTCTCCTTAATATTCCCTCTTCCTAATGGAACTGTTTTCTTTAAAAATTTTGCCATCTTATATTATCACCAGTTTGTAACAGACACATTTTACATTAAAAAAGCAAATCCTTTTTCCGTCACATATACATACATTTCTCCTAGACTATCTAAATTCTTCCCACTTTGTCAAAGTGCTCCTTTTCTGTAACATTTTTCATCACTTTCATTTAAGCCTACTTATTTTTTCTACTAAACCATTTTTTCACATTTCTCTCATTTTCTTCATGACCTAAACATAACCTTTTGTTTGCATTTATAACATTCTGTTCCAAAATTCGAATAAAAAAAAACAATGTTTTATTGATTGTCCCCAGTACCAATCGCCTACAATCAGCGCCATTATTGACAGTTTTGGATGTATATTGTATTTGCCTATTTCTATCTTTAAATCTCAATACAGTCTCTCAATCCAAAACTCTATGGTCCTTAATTTTCAGTATTTCATGGACATAAAATATGCTTTCAAAACTTCATTTTCATCAGTCCCAAATCCTATATTCATTTGTTTCCTGTAAAGCCAGGTTTCTGCAATATATTCATTATTCAACAGCTAAGCATACCCTTTATATTTGGAATCTTTCAAAAATAAATTTCCATCTCTGCTAAAGTCTCAAATATGTCAAAGTTTCTTTGCCTTAAAGTGCTCTCACTTCAGGTGCCTTTAGTCACAAGAGGCTGACCATATTGTCACTTCAATCATATTGAACACTAATAGTTCAAGATTAGTATCTTACCGTAAAGGATATATTAAGCTTCTCTTCAATCATTATTTGTCTGCCACTATGCTTACTTAGTATTGTCCCCTACTTTTTATCTCCTTTTTCCATTTCTTGGATACTCATCCCCTTCTCCCAACATATTGATCCATAATCCCATCCAATGAAGCCTGTCCTTGTTCCTTTATGTTACATCTCCTGCAGTATTCCATCCTGGGGCTTGCAATCAATCTATTCCTCCGGTATCACAACTTCTGCTAATCCTTGCAGTCTCATTTGTCACAAACAAACTTTGTGGAAATATAATTCCCAAATCCACATAATCTCCAATAATGCTACATTTTCTTTCTTACTTCCTCAGTCTTGCTGACTACACTTCTCCATCCAGCAAGCACCATACTTGGAAAGAGTATGAAGTTGGCCAGCATCTTAAACAAGCTTTTCTTAATCAGTATGAATAGATTATTAAGTTTTTGCAGAGAAGCAAAGAAATCACCATTGGCTTAGTGCAGCTAACCCAGTCAACAACAATGTAAATAAAATAATGTAAATGTTGTTAGTGACTGTGAAGGTGTGACCAAATGTTCAAATGAAGTTTAAAAGGTAAAGATCTTCACAATATGCTCTTGCATTGATCACAGATTTGGCAGTAAAGATGTCCAACAATTCTAGGCTCTACAGTCAACCTTGCAGATCACCAGTAAAAAAAAGGGGGCAAGAAGATGACCAGTAAAAAAAAAAAGGGGACAAGAAAATACTTACCTTCTTTTAGTGTAATGCTTTATTATTGGTATCTCATCAGGACATGGTTTTTAAAATATTTACCTGTGGCGATTAAGAAAATGTTTTATTACAGAAATATCAAAAGTTGTTTTTATCTTGCAAGGTGCAACATATGCAAGATTTCAAAAACTTCAGGACAAGCTTGACAAATAGTCGTAATTCTCACAATTGTGTAATGAAGACTGATAGCAGCAGTGGATCACATTCACTGCCATTAGAGAATCTCTTAACTCTTTCAAGATAGTGCTGATGCTGGAAAAGACAGTAATAGTAGTAGCATGTAAGGGAGTTAGAACATTTGAGTTTGAAAGGGGCCTCAACAACATTGTAGATAAAGTGTCCACTCCATCTGCTTTTAACATTGTCCACCCAAGCCCTTCACATTTCAGTCACGATCTCTTATTAAAACACTTGTGGATAATGTTATTTGGTTATGTTAGGAGGCACTTGTCTAAATTTACTATTAAATAGAAAGCTTTGTATAACTGACCATCCAGAAATCATTATGGTAATATTAATGTGCATAACTCAGATTTCCCTTTCATGTGGCAAGGAAAGGCAAATAAACATACAATGATCTTAACACATGTTAAGCATATTACCAAGATGTACATTTTTAAAACTCATCACCAGATTCACAAGATTGAAAAATTAATATTTCTTGAATACCACTGAATCAGTGACCCTGATATTTAAGAAATCAGTGGAAATCATATGTTTCTATCTGTTCAGTCTACAGAACATCATTTTTTCTTTGCAGATATTTGTTAAAACCAGCATGCAGTCCAGGTTGCATACTTGTTAAGAGTACTTTATGATCAGATATATTGGTTTCCTGCTGGAGGTGTGAGAAAGACACCCCAGATGGCCATAATGGCAATAATTTCCCCTTTTCCTGGGATATTTGTATGTGTACTCAAAATAAAGTTGCTGTCTCATATGAATATCTCAAAATCCAGTAGGGTAACTAATGGAAATGTTTTATGATTAACAATTTAAACTTTTTTAGAAAACTGCAATACATGAACTGTTTTTTTTTTTGGTGGCCCAGTCAAGGCAAATGATGAAAATGCTATCCTTAATGTTTAAAGCTTTGTAATTACTCAGCAGTTCCATCCCCAATGTCCTTCAGAGTCCATTTGATTAAGTACTATCTTACTGGCAACTGCATCACTGAACTGCTTAAGTACCAAGTGCTTGACAAAAGGTATAAAAACATCAGTGTACTAATTATTTCCTTTGGCAGGTTACCATGCCAACATATCCTACTATTTTACTCATTTGCACTTTTTTTTCCTTCCTTTGGTCTAAACAGTGCATAATAAATACTCTGAAATGTTCTATGGTCTAATGTTCCATTTTAACAGCTGGTGACAGTTCAGCAAATATACTCCTGACCTACGATTAATGGTATTTACAAAAAAGTGCAGGCTTCAGCTGTACAAATACTGCACCTCAGTTTATTTTTTCAGGCAAGAGAAATATTTACAAAGACTTATTCAAGTGTAAGGACTGAAAGAGAGATAGTTTGAAATGTGTCACATTAGTAAGTATTTAACACTTCTAAATGTCTTTACAATCTATGCCTATTGAAAAAATGTGACTAAAAGACAGTAACAAATTAAACAGATATTTTTAAACCTTACTGCTGGTCATTTGCCAAGTATATTTTCAGGATTTTTTCATTGTTGAGATGAATGGTTCATATACTATAAAAGTACTGTGATCATATAAAAAGCTGTACTACAGGTGTGATACTTAAGGAAAAACAAGCTTAGAAACAACTCCTTTCCCAATATTTACCAAAATCAGTGTTAGGTTTTTGAAATTAAGTGACCGAACACACGAAGTTCCTTTTCAATAATGCTCATTTTAAATTAGTAACGATGCCTCCTACTCAATTTTCCAGGGTATAAGAAAACCTGACAACTGGTCTGACAGTGCAGAAATTTTACAAACTTGGGTTTTTTGCTCGCATTGCAAAAAGAACACTACCATTTGTAAGAACTGAAATACGAACCATCAGGTTCTTAGACAAGCATCACAGTACTAGCATTGCATTGGTGCAACTAACTGCAATACAATCTGTTCAGATACTCAAAACTTCAGTCCAAGACTCCAGTATAAGGGTCTCTCTCCAAAAAGAATGTAGAGAGGCAAAAATTACAAAAAGTTTATTGGCACACACTACTCGAACACATCAACTGATGGCACATAAAACAGATTAAATTGCTTTCATTTCCAATAGGAAACTTCATCAGAATCCACGTACAGAAACATCCTGCAGCATATATGGAGTAAAAACCTCTCCCACTGGATAATCATCTGGGTAATGATGAAATTTAAAAACAAACATTCAACTGAATTTGAATGACACGACAAAGTATTTTAAAAAACAATTGAAACAAAAACATTTAAATGAAAAATGTATAGCCATAAATACAGTAAAAACTACAAAAAGCAGTGAAAATGTTAGAAAATTATCGAGCCTGTATGTATTGTATAAGATATACAGTTAAAATCTATTTAAACTTATGTTTAGTTTGTTGGCATTTAGTTTCAGTGCTGGTGCTAGGGAGATATGATCATTTAAACCAGGGAAAGTACAGGCATCCAAATGCAACTGCCAAATAAGTTCCCTAAATTCAAGTCTATTCTCCCAATCCCCACCTCTTTCATCTATTTTTACATATTCAATTACCCAAAACTTGAAGTCAGCAGCAGGGCATTTACAAATGTGTATGGCTAGGGCATTGGTCTCTCTACCGCAACCCACATCATACATATGTTTGCAAATCCATTGACTTATATTCCTGTCTGTCTTTCCAACAAAATGCCCAACAGACAGTGCAATAACCAATGTAAACCACCCCTTTTGTGTTAATAGCTGAAGTAACCATTTGCTCTTAAAAGTAAAACCTGGTACCTTTAAGGTATCAACTTCAGCCATAAATACACACTGGGGCCACCTGCCACATTTGTATGTTCCTACTTTTCTTATATTGTTGTTGGCTAAATGCTCCAAGTCTGTAGGCATTCTTCCAAATGTATCCCAAATCCCCTTAATAGTTTTTACCCAACTCGTATTCTGATCATAAATATGGGGTCTTAGTATCTGTGGTCTTGAAAAGTTGGGTTTCAGATATTCTAGTTATTTGGTTATGGTCATTTGTCTTTTTAAGCGGGTTTATATCTATTGCCCCACCCTGATAATTCTTTCAAGGGTGTTATAAGGGTGTCCAGATAACCCCTATCCAAAAGTAGAGTACGAACAAACTTTAGTTTGTCAACAAGATCCTCTCTTTCTGAGATTGTTCGTGCTACCCTCATCTGTCCTTTTACAATATTAATTTTCTGGAACCGAGGATGGAAACTGTCATAATGGAGGTATGATTTTGAAAAACGTTCCTTCCTGTATACTTACAATGTGAATCTACCATGTCCTTTTTTATACAAACATCCAGATAGTGTACTTCATTCCTCTCTGTCTTGTATATGAATTCCAAAAAATCTATAGTTTTAAGAAATTCCAAAAAACAGGTAACCAAATCCACAGGTCCAGCCCATAGAATAAAAATATCATCCAAAAATAGTAGTATTGGTGTAGATATCCACTGTAAATGGATTTAAATACTACAATTTTCTCCCAGTAAAGCATCACAACTCATCTATATATTTTCACTCATTGGAGTCTGAAAATGATTCCGGCACTGAACACATATTATTGGTTTGTAATTTATTAGAAAGGGCTGAAACAAATCAGAGGAATGAGTCAATGGTGTTTTATTGTAGCAACAATGAGGCTTTGAGAGAATTTGAGAGAAATTGTGTCAATGGTGTTTTATTGTAGCAACAATGTGGCTTTGAGAAAATTTGAGAGAAATCGTGACAAGATAATTTTCACATTTACACAAATTTAACTGTGGAAAAAAAATTTTCAGCCTTTTTCAAAAGGGTTTTACCTTTGTTCCAGTCAATAAGGAGGATTTGGCTAAGTTGATCCTGGACATGAATAGGTTTTAAAAGAAAACTAAATTTGTAAGTTTTATTTAGTGACCGACCATATCAAACACCCAATAGGAACTTGGTAAGTAGAAAAAGCACTTGCAATCCACCATTACACCATGAAATTCAGAATTCTGAGACATTGGTAATGTACAAAGTGAGGCAACATTTTAGGACCAAAGATATTTATCACAACAACCTTACGAAGGAGGAGAAAGGGGTACTTGAATTATTATCTTGTAACAAAGATATATGGGTCATGAATCCTGATAAGGGGAGTGGTGTGGTCCTTATGAAACACTGCATGTATGCAGCAAAAATGATGGAACATTTAGGGCAGATGCACGGAGTATCTAAGAAGGAGTTGAACAGCATATAGAAGATTGGATTTGATTTTGGAAGATAACCTCAGTCAAGGGTTAAATCGATGTACATTTGTTTAAACTTTAAAGGTGGATAGGCTCTACATTCCAGGAATTTTTGGGATCCCGAAGATCCGCAAGGACCCACAGAACCCCCCACTAAGACCTAGTTACTTCTGAAGGGTCTAAAATGCAGCACTTAACATTTGTAGATGGCAAGTTGAAGCCCTTCTACAATTACACCCTCATATACTTATTGACTCATGGGAATTTTTGGAAAAAAATGGGGAACTTGGAATTAAAGCCCAAACTGGTGTTTCTTTCCATTGATGTATGAGATTTATTCTTCAGTCATACCTCACAGTGAAGGGTTGGAGTGGTTTGAAAACGTGTTGGTAGAGTTTGGATTTTTATCCAATATTGATTTTAGAATTATGTTGGAGAACATGGAACTCGTCCTTAAAAACAATTTTTTATACTTTCAAGGTGAATACTACCATCAACTAGATGATGTAGCCATGGGTTCATCATGTGCTCCCATTTTTGCCAAAATTGTGATGCTTTATTGGGAGAAAAATGTATTTAATTCCATTTACTGTGGATAAATATACACACACACACACACACACAAATACTACCGTTTTATTGTATGGGATGGACCTTTGGATTTGGTTATCCCTTTTACAGAATTTCTCAATAAAAATACAGATGTTTTGGAATTCACATACAAGACAGAGAGGAACAAAGTACACTATCTGGATGTTTGTATAAAAAAAGGACATGGCACATGGTAGATTCATAGCCAAAGTATACAGGAAGGGATGCTTTTCAAATTCAAATTCATACCTCCATTATGACAGTTTCCATCCTCAGTTCCAGAAAATTAATATTGTAAAAGGACAGATTAGGGAAGCACGAATGACCTCTGGAAGAGGATCTTAAAAATCGACAAACTAGAATTTGTTCGTACCCTATTTTTGGATAGCGGTTATCCAGACACCCTTACAACACCCTTGAAAGAATGAATTATCAAAGATTGGGGCAATAGATATAAAACCCTGCTTAAAAGGGCAAATGACCCTAACCAAATGACTAGAATAGGACACCCAACTTAATATACTAAGACCCCATATTTACAGGTACCTTTGTACCTAAATTACATCCTATGGTAGAAGCCTATGTATCAGTATGTGAGAAGCAAATAAGGGAAGCATTTAATTCAGATAGAAGAGCTCTCTTACAACTTGAGTTGAGAAAAATCTGATGCTCTGCATTACCTAGGGGAAATGCATTCAGTGGAAATTAGACCTGCAGATAAAGGAGGGGGAATTGTGATTATGGATAGGGAATTTTACATCCAGCAAATGATGAAACTAATGAATGACCATGAAACCTATGCCGGTATCTCAGTAAATATAGTTAAAGGTGTTATATACAGGATTGCTGTTTGACTTGCTGACTACAAATTTGATAAGAGGATTTATTTAAGTATTTTAATGTAGAAACTCCCACCATTCCAGTTATTTATGGCCTTCCCAAGGTACATAAAGATATCATATGTCCACCTAGGAGACCCATAGTGTCTAGTAGAGGTTGGGAAACAGAAGCCATGTCAATATACGAGGAGAATAATCTTAATCCAGTGCTTGAAAAGTGTGAAACAGTACTGAAAGACAATCTTTTCTCCAAACTTTGTATACAAATTCGATAACTAAAAAAAGGATCTGCCTGTAACCTTAGATATTGCATCACTTTTTACAGTGATTCCAAATCAGTGGGGAACAGAGAACATTAGGAGCTTGCTATGTTCCAAATGTGTTTTCTCTAATGATAAAGAGAATCTGTTATTCAGTCTGCTTGAAATCATTTTGGACAATAAATTTTTTGTCTTCAAAGATGATTTTTACCTACAAAAGGTTGGCATAGCTATGGGCACAGCTTGTGCAACCTACCTTTAGTCCAATGGGAAGAAACGTTTCTACTACAGGGAAATTAATTTAGCAAATATGTTCTGTGGTATGCACGTTCTGTGGATGACATGCTTTTTCTATGGGAAAACTCAATCGAGATGCTGGGTAGATTCTTAGAGTACCTACATGCAACACCATTTGTAAAATGTACCCGTAAGTACTTTAACAGATAGAATTCCTTGATGTTCTAGTGAAAAAAAAAAATAAATCAGAAATGGGGCAGATGGCTACTAGCCTGTATAGAATACCAAGTAGAAAAAATTCCATATTACATAAAAACAGCATGCATCCAAGACATGTTAGCAAAAACGTTATGAAAGGGCAGTTCCAGAGAGCCTTAAGATTACATGGTAAAAATGATGAGTTGGAAAGGTCCATGTTAAGTGTTAAAAGGAGAAAAACTTGATAGAGGATATAACCAGACAGAAATAGACAACACCATAGAAGGATTATATCAAGAACATCAAGGGAAGGATAGGCCTTACTTTTCAAAACAAACTACAAGAAATAACCCTGAAAATGAATCCAGGGATGAGAAACTCAGGTTCACTATTACATATGCAAGTGATGTCAGTCAATTTTGTGATGTATTTAGGAAGAACTGTAACATATTATTAACCACTAAAGAACTTGAAGGCGTCGTAGACTCTGGACCTCACTTCTCATTTACAAACAAAAAATATCACTTAAAAGGCAATTATGTTAAGTTATAAAACCCAAACACACAAGTCTCTGAACAAATCAATTAGGATAGGGGCATATGTGAATGAACTGCAAAGCTTGTAAGTACATTTTCTCATGTAGCACTTTTGTACATCCACAGCTAAAGTTTAGAATTGAATTTAATTTCTATTCAGACTGCAGGACTAGAAATATAGCTTTTACCAATATTGTAAAGTTTTTTTTATGTGGGCAAGACTAACAGAATGCTCAAAGAATGTGTTTTAGAACATATGAGGGACATAGTAAACAAAAAGGAGAGTAGTGCCCTAGCCAAACATGTAGAAGCTGAAGGGATGCACCATGTTTTTGAATTTTTAGTTTTAGAAGTTCTGGAAGAAAATATCAGAGGGGGTGACATTAGAAACAGAAGAGACTGAGCAAAAAGGGATTCTGCAATTAAATGCAAACAAACCCCAAGGCATTAATGAAGCAGTTTCTTTGAAACCATTTTTAAAGGCAAGAGCATTAAAGCTCCAATTCCCTTCTACATGGTTCTATAGGCATTCGCATTTAAACGTGCATACTGCTTTTAACAGTCTTATGTCCATTTGTTTTTTTCTACTATTTTTAAATTAATTGAATCTGATATATTTGTCTTAATTGGACACTTTTGAAAGTATATATATCAAGGAAGGCATGGGATGTTTCATTAAGCCTGATGAAGCAATGTGGAAGGTCGTGAAAGTGCTCACTGTCATTGCAATAAAGAATTTTCCTATTACTGTGGCAGTTTGACTTTTTATACATTACTATTAAATAGATTTCAGATGTATCTTATACAAAACATACAGGCTAGATAACTTCTGTTTTCCCTGCTTTTTATAGTTTTTACTGTATTTATGGCTATACATTTTCACTGAAATGTGTTTATTTTAAATTGCTAATTTAAAATACTTTGTCTTGTCATTTGAATTCAGTTGAATATTTATTTTTAATTTCATCATTTTAGACACAGATGATTATCCAATGCGAGAGGTCTTTACTCCATATATGCTGGAGGATGTTTCTGTACCTTGAGTCTGATGAAGTTTCCTGTTGGACATTAAAGTGCTTAATCCGTTTTATGTATCAGTTGATGTGTTCGAGCAGTGTGCGTCAATAAATGTATTGTAATTATTGGCTCTCTACATTCTTTTTGGAGGGATGGCCTGATATTGCAGCCTTGGACTGAAGTTTTGAGAGGTTCTGGTTATTTATCAACTTCGGTTTTCGTTTTGGTGGTTTGTGGTTGGATTTGTTCAGATACAAAAGGCCATTCTTAGCTCCTTTCAGTGCAAGCAATCAGCAGTATAGTATGATGCTGAAGAAGCAGTTACATTTCTCTGGGTGGGGTGGGGTTACAGAAGTCAGGGCAATAGTAACTGGAAGGGTATCAGCAGCAGTCATCTAGCTCCTTACAATACCAGCACATCTGAACATAGGCTTTGAAAGCAGGTCACTTTAGAAACAGGCTGTAGGGTTATAGTTTTAAGTTATGGGCTCTGACAGACAAACAATAGTACACAAATTATGTAAAAGCTATCAACGTGATTTGTGAAGGAGAAAATAATTTTACTGTGGCAGTGGCACATAAGTTAATATTTCAGTGTTTCATTTATATATAGTTGAACTCACTGCACTGATAATATATAATTTTTATTGACCGCGTTTAAATATACTTTCCCAGATTCAGCAAGTGTGTCTAAAAGAAACATTCAGAATATGGAAGCCATGGAGAATATAAAGGTGTTTTGCCTCATGTGATGGTAAAGACATTATAGATATTCTTGTTAAATCTATGTTCCTGGTCCCACTTTTCATTTCTTTTTTAAATATTTCAGTAATGTAACATGCTCAGTGAAAAATATCTTATTCCCTCAATGATATAGGAGCTTGCATCTTGTTGCAGGAAACAATGGAGATCATGCACTGCTATGATGCTTTACTATTACATTTGCTGGTATTTCTGTACAGAGCTATAACTCTTTCACGAATGTGCTTAAATTTCAAACTTCAAATTTTAGTTGGGGCATGATAAAATCAAAAGCTTCATTTCCTCTGTGCTATCCGTACACAAGTTGTAGGTTTGCACTAAAGAGAAGACTTGCCAACACAGCAACATATTTTGGCCCTTTATCAGTTGATGAACTTGAGAGTCTACATCTCTGCATTTTTGAATTAACCTTACAACATACAATGGAGATAATTATCTTTCTATTCTGCACATACAAAATTCCTTACTCGTTAACTAGAGGATAATGCTAGTTCTCAACAATTGCATTTTTCCACACTCTGTGGACCCTAGCCAATGGCTCACTATCTGTATGGCGTTTGATTCTCCATGGGTGACATACTTATAGCCCATTCATTCTCATTTGGCAAGGGCCTGTTCTGACCCACATTTGTTCTGTGGGAGGGTAGCAAGACATTAGTGAGTATTCCTATGTGCCTGTCCCTTAGAGGACCACCAAAAAGCCCCTAATATATATCTCTCTACAGTTGGCTGGTTAAATCGCAGGAGTGACTCCCTGGTCAGAATATGACAAATATGCTGTCACACACATCCAAAATGTAATACTTTTTGTTCTGTGTAATAGCATGATTTTGCCCTGACCTTCTTAGTGCGCCATTACCTTCCCACCATTAGACATCACTTATGTTGTAGACCAAGACACCTACCTTTCCCCGGGAAATGATGATGCAATATCAGTCACTTAAGCCCATCCACTCTGTCATAGCCCCTGTACTGTTAGTTGAACAGGGATATCTACAACCTAGACATATTAACTATTTTGTTAACCAGACAAGCTTTCACATGACAAAAATAAATATTCTGAATTTGTGTCTATTGAGATATTTACAGAAATATGAGAATATGCTTAATTGTAAATTTAGTAATAAAATAGTATGCTTAATTTTAAAAATAGTAATAAAATAGTACTGAATCTCCCTCAAGACGTGCAACTTACAGTGAAAATATCAAAGAATGTTTTCAACAAGATCTACAGCTCCATTCAATGACATCCAATAATTTGCAAGTTCACTCCTTCAGGATACTTCAGTAACAGGTAACTGATTAAACACCAATTGTAATTTTAGCACTTTCATTCTTTTACTTTTAGAACTTCATCAGACCACTATATATATATATATATATATATATATATATATATATATATATATGCAGTTTCGAATACAACATGATCGCCACCTATTCAGCAAACGCATGAGTCAGCAAAACCTTACAATGTAGAAAAACACATCACCCTAATACTTTTCCTTGGTCAACACTGTTCCACCCACTAACGAAAACAAAACACACTTTCCACTACACCACTCACTATATACTACCCACCCAAACAAAATACATAAACAACATACATACACTAACCTAAACCCTACTTCTAAACCTACACTAACCCTTATACACATTACTTTCTATGCACTTAACCCGCACCCTAACCCTAAGGTCCGTAACTATCGCACACTTACCTTATGGAGTTGCACCACAGAAGGGCCAACTATGCCAAATCAGGATTTCGAATTTCGTGGCTTCCAGCATTCGGTGTTCTCGCGGTTCGCTTATTAGGTATTGATCATGCCGTATTTGACAACCTAAGCATTCGCGCTTACAATATAGACCCTAAAGCTGCTAGGTTTCTGACATTAGCAGGATTAATCGTCAGTAAACTACAGATTTAAGTGAGTCTATGTTACGTGATACAGGTGGAGCTGAATTCCTCTGCAAAGCATGTGAGAAGTTGAGCTTAAAAAATTAGGTTGGTTTTCTCTTCCTTTGATTCCAATGCAAGGAACTAAAAGTTTTAAACAGTGCAAGCAGGTTGCTAGTACCTACACATTACAGGAGCCATACTGCAGGGAGAAAAGAAACTTAAGGATTGAGTTAAACTGTAGGAGAGGGTGGATTTTTCCTTTAAGCCCCTCTGTTTACGAATGTTAAAATTATCTTTACAAAATCCCAACTCCACTGCTCCTCCTATTGCCACTGAATATGAAATATTACATTAAAAGTTACCAAATTTTAAAGCAGTTAGCTTACCTTTTCTGGAGTCATCTTTAATATTGCCACCTTTATTATTAGGTGCTAGAAACAGTACTTTTTCAGTGACTGTTTTATTTCACTGATGCACGGGAACAGGTGTATACATCCAAAGACTTCTTGACAATATTTCAACATTCAACAAGAGACATTTAAGCCATCAGGTCAAGCAGCTGTGTGAGATCTAATTGAACTCATAGCTTTCAGTGCTATGCATTTTGCTATCCACTGGCATAAAATTCCTTCATTTAGGTCTAATCTATCGATGTATATCTAGCTACATCTATATCTATATTATAGACACACATACACATCTCTATAATCTACATACATAACTTTCCATGGTCATCAATAACATTAAAGCATAAAAACATTAAATCTCTTAAAACCCTCTTTTGCACGCTTTTATGCATAGGGCAACAGTGGGCAGCGCCGCCTAATTGGGTTTAAACTATTCCTGGCTCCACAAAGTCTGCTCTTCACTTTTTCCCTTAGAACTGCTCTCTCTCAATTTAAACACCATATTCTCATTCTAAGGCCCTTCACTGGTCCAATTAAGTAATCCTACAAGTTAGCACTATTAAACCATAAGCACTACTTACTCTTATACTCTCTACGATTACCCTGTCCTCTATTGGTCCATCTTAAATTCAGTTTCCCTGTTACTCTAGCATGTCCAAAGGTCAGTTAATGGTTTCCTCTCCAGTCCAGCTGGTGAATCTGGGAATTTTGAGGCAATGTTACAACTGTCTCATGTACATGGACAACCCTCTCCTCCTCCAAACAGGTTCAAATATATGTGAGAGATGCAACTATTTAGCCAAACTGGAGGCTGGGCTCTCTCATCTCAAAACTGGTGTAACCAGTCAGGAGGAGAAGGTAACCTCACACAACACAATTCCAGTATCACATAGTCGCACCACATCAGCGAACCAAACACATAAATACACAAAAACATACTCGGAGGCTCTAAATAAAAATCTACCCAAGCATCAGAGACCTCCAAAGCAGACATGCAAGCAAACGCTACCTCAAAACAAAACGCACACAACACATAACCCACAAAGTCAGTGTGCCAAGCAGCCACAGCCCTTAAGGCTGAATAACACACCCGATACTCTTGTTATAGGTGACTCTATTGTCAGATACACTGACGTCCCGCTCACCAGGCTGAATAAAGAGAAGGTCACGGTGAGCTGCCTGTCGGCTGCTAGGATCTGACACACAACGCAAGCACTCAGGTCACTCCAAAGCAAATACAAATATGACTCAGTCATTGTACATGCTGGTGTGAATGACCTGAGACGTACCTCCCTGGACTACATGAAGAGAGACATAGAGGAGCTCTCTGATCATGTAGCCCAGGCTGGTATGATCCTGACCTTGAGCAGCATCTTACCCTCACCTAGAATGATGCCACAGTACAAACACAAAATGATCGATTTTAACAATTGGCTAAAATTTTGATGTCATTCAAAGGGGATGCAGTGTCTGTCAGCCTGGGATGACATGCTCGACAAGCCACGTTGCTTCGCTAGGGATGGCTTGCACCTGTCACCACTGGGCTTTCGGATATTGGCAAAGGCTCTTGCCACCCCCATAGTGCCTTTTTTAGGCAAGGCTCAAAAGTCAAACCCACCCCCATAGACAGCACAAGGAACAAGAAACTAAGGGTAATGCTGCTAAACGCCAGAAGTCTTAACCTCAAGATGCACGCACTCAAAGCTCTCCTCAGTATGGAGAACATAGATATCTGTGCAGTGACAGAAACCTGGTTCAAGGCTCCAGAGAGCACCCCAGCACTACCAGGCTATACCTTGTATCATGCTTTTCGGCCCCAAAACCCAGACCGAACCAAAAAAAAGGGGGACTTTCCATATTTATCAAGGATATCCACAACTCCAGGTTAGTAGCATTGCACGAAGTATTGGAGACCATCCATGTGCAACTAACAGTGGGCAAGACTGCTTTTCAGTTCATAGCATCCTACAGACCACCCTCTCAAAGTCAGGAATCCCATTCGGCTTTCCTGAAAACATGAAGATCTCTCCGAACACCATTATATTGGGCGACTTCAACTACCCAAACATTGACTGGGAGCACTACTCAAGCCCCAGCACCTTAGCCCAAAGATTCCTGGAAATTATAAACTCAAATGCTATGGAACAACTAGTCACCACTCCCACAAGAGGGGACAACATACTAGACCCGATTACCAACATGGGGACTCTATGCTCCACACCTGAAGTATATCCCTCATTGGTAAGATCAGACCATAAAGTAATTTCACTGGATTTCCACATCCCGACCCCACCCCCAGCCCAGAAAACCACAGTGAAAAACTTCTCAAAAGCGAACTTCTCAAAACCGAAGTGGAATCCTTCAAGGCCCCAGGGCCAGTGGAAACTACAGCCCAAACTGCAGAATCCTATATAAATGCATTCTACGGACATCTCCAGGAATGCATGGATCATGCTATCCCAAACAAAACCAAGACCCAATCATCCAAAGGCAGGCGTCTAGTCTGGTGGACCCCTGCCATAAATAAACTGTACAACAGAAGGAGGAAGCTACTACATGATAGAGCAAAATCCCTAATAGGGAAGGCATCTCTGATCAGTACTAGCAAAAAATTACAATGCCTCATAAAATCCTCCAAGGCCAGCTTAGAGAGAAAAATTGCACAGGACATCAAAGACAATCATAAGGCTTTTTTCAGTTATGTTAGAAACCTGGGATGCAACTCTCAGACTTGTTCTGAGTTGATTCTAAATGACAAAAAATACACTGAACCCACAGACATCGCCAATATCCTGGCAGACAGGTTCAGTGCAAACTTCTCCACCCCCTACCCCCCAAAAGAGCAAGTATCTATCCCAGCAGAGGGCTGCCTCACAAACATCTCAGATGCTCAGGTGAAGGCTGCCCTCTCCAAAGCAAAAAAACACTGTATCCATGGGACCAGATGGCGTCCCAGGTTGCATCCTACATGAACTACAAGAGGAACTAATCCCTCAAATAAAACAGCTATACAATCTCAGCCTCACTACAGGATATGTGCCCACAGAACGGCGTACAGCAACAGTGGTCCCACTACACAAAGGTGGAGCCTCTACGGACCCTGGAAACTATCTCCCAATAAGCCTGACTAGCTTAGTCTGCAAGGCTATTGAGAGGATCATCATGGAGCTCATAAACAAAGACATTGGGGACCTACAGACACTAGATCCTACACAGTTCGGCTTTGTCAAGGGCAGATCCTGCCTTTTGAACCTGGTTGACTTCTTTGAAACAGTCACCAAAGCCATAGATGAAGTGAAGGTAGTCCACACAGCCTATCTGGACCTTGCAAAGGCATTTGACACAATACCCCACTCTGGCATCATAGATAAGCTATCCAGCTTAAATATAAACCCCTATGTCACAAGATGGGTCGCAAACTGGCTCAAAGACAGAACCCACAGAGTGAGAGTTGCTGGAGCCATGTCAGACTCGAAACCGGTCACAAGTGGCATCCCACAGGGTTTTGTCCTGGGACCACTCTTGTTCGGTATATACTTTTCCGAGGTACAGGCAAATGTGGGAGGACTATGGCTCACCAAGTTTGCAGACGACTGCAAACTGGGCGCCATAATCAACTCTCCAGCTGACACAAACATCCTTCAAAAAGGTCTCACAGAGACAGATAACTGGTGCCAGCGCCATGGTTTAAAGCTAAATGCCAAAAAATGTATAGTCATACCCTTAGGCAAAAACAATGTGCCCACAAATTACCACATAGGCGGAAACCCATTAAGTACAGAGAAAGTTATTAGGGACCTGGGGACCCAAGTTGATAGCAATCTCTCCTTTGAAAACCACATTGCCAAAGTGGTTAGAAAGACCTTCAACATAGCCCACCTCATCACGAAGGGTTTCACATCTAGATGAAGAGAGGTAATCGTGCCCCTTTATTCATCCCTCATCAGGCCCATCATAGAATACAATGCCCCTTTTGGGATGTACCTTACCAGACACCTGCAGCAATTCGAAAGACCCCAAAAGTATCTCACCAAGAGGATCAAGGGTCTCAAACAGATGCCATATGCTGCTCGGTTAAAAAAACTCCAGCTCTACTCAGTTGCATACCGCCTACTTCGAGGCGATCTATGCCTGACATACAAAGCTATGTCAAATCCAGAATTAATGGACATGCTCCACCTCAGTAAATCTAAATCCCTTAGAGCCACACGCTTGAAGGACTTGAACCTCAGCACAGAAATAAATAGAACTTGCTGGAGGTACAGGTTCATAACCCAGAGGCTCCCTTCGCTCTGGAATAGAATTCCAGTTCATGTGAGGCAGAGCACCTCACTGAATCTCTTCAAGAAGAATCTCGATAAGTGGATGGGGGATCGTAGGTTTGTCCCAGGGATTACTCCCGTGTCACTATTCGACAGAGGCACAGTAAACTAAACCTTAAAAAGGGCACAGTATACTCAAATCAAGGGGTGGCGTAAGCCATACAGAATCGGGCTAGGCTTATAATTGCCCCAGGGCAGATAGCCTAGTATGAGCCTATGAACCTCTTACTTTCCATAGATTTTGTACTAGCCTAGTATGAACCTATGAATCTATTACTTTCCATAGATTTTGTACTACCCAAGTAAGCACAACAGGATGATCCTAAATTAAGTATTTCTTATTACCTTCAGTGTAACAGGTCAGCTTTATTGCCATAAATCAACCCAGCATTCCTTCTTCCCTCCCAGTTGCTGATTTATCTTGTTTAGTCATGTAGTTTTGCCTAATGGGGCCTATTTCACATTCTCCCTCTTGTAATTGTTTTCCCCCCTTATTTTCTCATCTCTCAATAAATACGTCAACTAAAGAAACAAATATTCAGCAAATTTCTCCGTTACAGAATGAGGCATTTGCTGGTCAAAAATAAGAAAACTACCCAGCAGTCTTAACAGATATTAAATGGACTGCCTCTTCCAGAAGGGGAATTGTTTTCATTCTGATCTTCGCAGAATTTTTGTCAATAAAACACGTTGCCTTAAAAATTTTTAGAAGTAACAAATAAATGCTTAAACTTTTATTTATTTTTATTTTACATTTGCTGACCGGGATAGTCCAACTGGATACATATCCATTTTCAGCGGAGGCCCGGGGAGAAAAGCTCTAAGATAATAATATACATTGAACATTTAGTAAATGCTAGTTTCAGGCCGATTATGGTCATAAGCAATGGTCTAAAAATTCCTAGTCCAAGCTCAACAGAATTATTGGTTAGATGTTCATGGCTAATCTATAACATATTTTGCCTTGGTTTGGGGATTTTACTGTTTATAGCTCTTCCTCCAACTGATTTCCATGCTATGTGGTGAAAGTTATTTACAAGATTAGCACAAAGTTTCAGGCTATATCTGCGGCATTTATCACCTACTAAACACAATTACCATCAAATATTTAATTCAAACAAAAAAGATTGTTTAAATAGATAAATTGGGAGAAACGAGAAAATGCTAAAATTTCCATCTATAAAAAGTGAACAATGTTCTGATAATTAAACCTGTGGCTTTTAAAATTTTAAATTGTGTTGAGTGAAACTGAGCCTGGTGTTAATATAATCACACACAAACTTGCCTTTAAACTGTAGTGTACAGTATAATTCAGAAAGCACAGTCAAGTTCATTGAACAAATTTGTGTGGGATTTTAACTGTCCCCTATGCCATGATTTTTTGCTCGTGTTTAAGTGTAAAGGATGGCAATATCAAGTAGGGCACCAACTGCTGTACTACCCTGTTTACTTACCCAGGTTATCTCCTCCCTTTCCTTTTATACTTTAGTATGGCCCAAGCCTTCAGTATTGCTTTTTAGATGCTTTTGTTGGTATAAATATTTTCCATTTTATGCCTTTTCTAATTGCCTTACAAGACAAATTAAACTTTAATCCACAAGAGCATGAGATGGGAAACGCTTGGCCCATTTTTACATTAAGACTAGATCAGGCTTAGTCAGAATTTAATTGTTAACTTTAGAGTTCTACACCTAAACCCTTGTCTTCAAATGAGGATTCTCAAGTCATTATCCCTCATCTGACTTCAGTCAGAAAACTGATGCAGTTCTCAAATTGTCATTTTCATTTGGCAGACAGGACACTATAAAACATTCACACAATGGCAAACTTTAAACACGAGTCCATACAAATGTAAGGTGGAATGAAATCAGTGAGCCCCTTTTTTCAGTGATGTCAATACATATAGTGAAAAGGTACAAACTTAACTAAAAGAAAAACTAGATATGCAAGTGTCTAGTCTAGAAAAGACAGTTAGATACTACGGTGCTACCAGATGTTGAGTGGATATTGGAAGATAATGGCTTACAAAGAGTATAGTGCCATATAAATTCAGTGTATACTGTGTATATAGTATATTAGTATACTATAGGTATTTTGTAAAGTTGTGTTACTTTAGAGTAAATGTTCAGGTAGTGTATGGTGACAAACATTTTCATTAAAAAATCAGAATGTAAATGAAAATGCATCACTCAAACACATCTTCTCTTTAGAACTAGACAGGCAGGTATTAAGGGAGATCATTCCCCTTTACAAACTGAAAAATTTGAAAATAAATTTGCCAATATTAATCACATATCACACACGTAAATACATTAAGTGGTATTTCAGAAGGATACATATAAAAAAGAATGCCAGTTTCATGGGGGTAGGTATAGTAAAGTAATGCCTCGTTCATTTTACAGAAGGATGAACTTTTGCAACACATTAAAATTTTACAAAAAAAAAAAAAAAAACACACACAAATGCAATGTCTTGCAGAGTATTTCTTATGTCACACTTAAAAATTCCAAATCAGACTTTTATAATTTCTCTTATTATTCTATTTAAGGTTCGAGTTCAAAGAGGTATGGAAAACTTCCTGTACATAGCAGGTTAATGTTGAAGTTTTATATGCTACTATTTCTCAAAAGATATAATATAAAAAATTTCCTAAACCCAGCATATTCCTTCCTTTGAGGATACATTAGCAGAATTAACTGGGGAGGTTGTGAAAAGGAGGTCACCGAAACAATTAAAATGCTTCTGGAGGTGTGGATAAGAAGATATGTTGTAAACACGTATGTCATATTTATGGACTATGAAAAGAATGTATCCAAGTCAATGGGCACGATGGGCAATCACTAAACCAATGATGACACTTCAGTGAGAGATTTAGGGTCAAAGTCCCCCAGGCAAAAAAAAAAAATACACACACCCACACATAGATATACATATATATATATATATATATATATATATATATATATATATATATTTCTACATAATAACACTTTCATTCGAGAACAGTGGTGTAACAGATGCTTGCTACTTCACAGACACATGCACACAAAATGCACATTTGTACTTAACCCCAATTATGTCTGACTAAATATTCACCAGTGAGTTATGACTGGGTCTCCGATTACAACTATTTAACTGTGTTACAGATAGAAATCTTGGCATCTATGTAAAGAACAAATAAAACTCCATGCACTACAAACATCCATCTACTCTATGTATTACAAACTTAAAAAATAAAATAAATAAATAAAACTCCATGCACTACAAACATCCATCTACTCTATGTATTACAAAGGGTTTTACTGGCTTTGAGATCCAGTTAAGCACTTTAAGTCAGGGACAGTTTTTTTAAATACTGCCCTAATTTGGAGAAGTCTTACAGACTATATAAACTTCCAGGGATGTACGAGGAAGAGACATTCAAGGACAGTTGTTAACTAAGGATCGTCCATCCCCGATATTGGACTATAGCAGCATTTGTGGGTAAGTAAATAGAAGTTATGTTCTTACCATAACGTTCCATGTTAGTTGTCTTCTCGCCTTCTTCTTGCTGGATGGGTTCGGAGCCGACCTCGGCTCCGACTCGGCCACTCTAAAAGCTCAAGAGTTGGTTCCACCGGCTCGAGGCTCCCCTTATATCCCACAATGCTAGGCGTGAGTTACCTCAGATCTCATTTGTAAGCTAGGCCCAGCCTATAATAGTAATAGAATAACTAGTAACAAAGTCCACCTCTATAAACAAGGGAGAAGAGAAGGGTGACCTACATCCTGATCCAGGAAATATGCACAACAGAGCATATACCTAAAGTATAGAGGTGGTAGAAAGAGAGGTCACAATCAAAACTCCTCTAGGTCTGTCCAGGCTAGGGGGAAGGAGGGTGGGACGCAAGAAGAAGGCGAGAAGAAGACAACTAACATGGAACGTTATGGTAAGAACATAACTTCTATATGTTAAGTTGTCTATCTCGCCTTCATTCTTGCTGGATGGGACCGTCCCTAGCACCTTGTCCCGGGTGGCCTAACGGAACAGACTCTTGAGAACAGTGGAACCAAAGTTAGCTCTATGCCTAGAAGCTAAATCCAACTTATAATGAGAAATGAAAGTGTGAGGAGTAGCCCAAGTAGCCGCTGCACAAATGGTGTAAATAGGCAGTCTGTCTTGGAAGGCTATAGAAGTAGCCAAAGCTCTGGTGGAATGGGCTTTAGGTTTGTTAGGCAGCTTTTGGTGTCTAATTTCATAAACAAGAGAAATCAGAGATGTTAGCAATCTAGATAATGATACCTTTGAAACTGAAAGTCCCTTTCTGCCTTCTGCATAGGAGACAAACAGCTGGTCAGATTTTCTGAATTGTTTGGTTCTATCCAAATAGTACCTTAACTGACGATGAACATCTAGCCAGTGTAATCTTTGTTCAGACCTATTGGAATATTCTGGAAAAAACACAGGGAGGTCAATGCTTTGATTTAGGTTAGACGTCGAGGCTATCTTAGGCAAAAAAGACGGGTTGGTTCATAAAGATACTCTGTCCTTATGGAACAACAGATAAGGAGGTCGACTGCTGAGTGCATGAAGTTCTGAAACTCTTCTAGCTGAAGTAATAGCTACCAGAAAGAGAGTCTTCCATGATAGCAATTTTAAGGAACAGGAGGCTGCAGGTTCGAAAGGGGGAAGAATCAAAGAACTAAGAACTAAATTTAGGTCCCAAGGAGGAGGAGGATTTCTTATAGGAGGTCTGAGTAGAAAAACTCCTTTCAAAAAGGCTTTGCAAAGCTTGTGGGACATTATGGCAGATTCTGAGATACCCACATGAAAATTAGAAATAGCTGCCAGTTGAACTTTAAGAGTAGAAGGAGACGAACCTGCATGGAAGAGTTCAGCTAGAAAATCAAGGACCATTTGGATGGAAGCAGTGAAAGGATCTATGTCCCTTCCTTGAGCCCAATAGGCGAAACGTTTCCACTTACTCAAATAAATCTTTCTAGTGGAAGATTTATGGGAAGCTATCAAAATATCTCGAACAGAGTGAGATATTTGAGGAAGCCTGGCTAAGGTTGGAACTGGAGGAACCAAGCAGTGAGGTTCAGAGAGGGGAGCGATGTAACTGACCCGACTGATGGATCAAAAGATCTGGAACTAGGTCCAGATGCCAAGGTCGCTCCAACAGAAACTGATGTAGAAAGGGGAACCAAACCTGTCGAGGCCAGTATGGAGCAATGAGGATCAATGAAGCCTTCTGAGCGATAGCTTTCTGTATCACTTGAGAGATTAGTGGGAAGGGAGGAAAAGCATACAGAAGTCCCCGGGGCCAAACCTGGACTAGAGCGTCTCTGCTGGGTTGGCCTGGTAATGGGAAAAGAGTGAAAAAATCTCTGCACTTGCTGTTTTGGGGAGTAGCAAAAAGGTCGCAGCAAGGCTGGCCCCACTTTAGAAAAATTTCTCTCACAACAGAGTCTTTCAGAGACCACTCGTGAGGCAAGAGGATAGCTCTGCTCAACTTGTCCTTGATTTGATTGGACTTCCGGGATGTGCATTGCTATCAGAAACCGCTGAGAAGAAATCGCCCATTGCCACAGTCTGAGTGCTTCTCGACACAGGGGGTAGGACCTGGTTCCGCCTTGTTTGTTGATATACCACACTACAGACATATTGTTCGTCTGGATTGCTATCGTTCCCAAGGGAAGAGAGTCTTGAAGGGCTTGCAACGCTAAAAGCACTGCTCTCATCTCTAGAACATTTATGTGCAAGTGGCATTCGTCTGGTTGCCATGTGCCCTGGACAGTTCTGCCCTGATAATGCCCCCACCCGATCAGGGAGGCGTCCGTTGTCAGAGTAGCAACCGGAGGAAGGAACAAAGGGTCTTCCCAATAAGAGCCGAGGAAGACATCCACCACAGAAGATGATTTCTGCATGATTGCGTGATCATAATGGTGTGAGACATTGGAAGTTGCTGGTACGACCATTGCGTGAAGAGCATCCATTGAAGGATTCTCATGTGGAATCTGGCTAACGGAAGCAGAGGTATGGCAGCCGCCATAATCCCCAACACTTTCAGCACTAGCCTGGCTTTGATTCTGTTGCTGCTGAAGAGGTGAGACTATTTTGTGTATGTCTGTTATTCTCTGATCTGTTAGTCTTGCAGACATGTTGACTGTGTCTAGATTTGCGCCTATGAAGGTAATAGTACGACAAGGCGACAAAACAGACTTTTCAAAATTTATTGAAATGCCTAAATTTCGACAAGTGCGAAAGGTGTAGTCCCTGGCCATTAGAAGAAGATGCTTGGTGGGAGCTGTGAGGAGCCAGTCGTCCAAATATTGAAACACCTGGAATCCTTGATGTCTCAGGTGAGAAGCTACCACTGCCATGCATTTGGTAAACACCGGGGCAGTGGTGAGACCAAAGGGCAGGGCTCTGAATTGAAAATGACTGGTTCCCAGCCTGAAGCGGAGGAATCTTCTGGAGCGTCTTTTCATTTTTATGTGATCGTACGCATCCTGAAGATCTATAGAGCACATCCAGCTTCCCTTTCCCAAAAGGGGAAGGATGGACTGCAGCGTGACCATCCGAAATCTTGTTTTCTTGACTGACTTGTTCAAGATACTGAGATCCAAAATTGGTCTCCAGTCCCCTGTTTTCTTTGGAACTAAAAAGAACCTGGAGTAGATTCCGGATCCTAGCTGGTCTGCTGGAACTGGCTGAATTGCTCTTTTTGCAAGCAGCTTTGAAATTTCCAAAGCTGCGAGATCCCTTTGAGCAGGTGGAACATCTGGAAGGGATTTTTTTGATTGGTTTGGAATGCGAAAGAAGGGAATGGAATAACCCTCGGAAATGATGGACTGTACCCATTTGTCTTGAGTCAGGGATAGCCAGGCTTTTGGGTACAGTGACAATCTTGCCCCGACTGCCTCCGAAGGTAGGCAGTCGGGCAACACCTCAGGGATGCTGAAAGGGCTTATCACAGAAAACTTCACGATTGCCCTGGTTCTGCGGACCCCCCCTGCCTCTAGGGCGACGTCTACCATTGTTGTTCCCCCCTCTGCCTCTGGCGAGGAACCGACTTTGTGCGTCAGGCGAAGTCCCTTGAGATTGTTTACG
Organism: Protopterus annectens; assembly: GCF_019279795.1. NCBI lineage: Eukaryota > Metazoa > Chordata > Ceratodontiformes > Protopteridae > Protopterus > Protopterus annectens. The sequence goes on from NC_056743.1 coordinate 529,389,682, forward strand.
GAACCACATTTTCCCACTTTTCTGGCCTTTGGGGTAAGGCCTAGAAGGAGTAGAAAAACGGACTCCGACGGCAGAAAGAGTCTTGCCATCTGTCTCGCACCTAGTCAAGGTTTCTTTCACTTGAGGACCAAAAAGAGATGATCCATCAAACGGGGAATTAGTGAAAGACATTTTAAAGGGGTCCGCAAAGTTGCATAACCGCATCCAGGCGTGCCTGCGTAAGGCCACACCTGTCCCTGCGGCCCTGCTCGCTCCATCAGCCGCATAAGAAAGGAGGCGCATGGAGGAGTTAGCTATGGAGTTCAGGGTAGCCAGCTGAGTGTTCATCTTGTCTTGAAAACCCGCAGCTGTAGGATCCTTCAACATATCACTTGCTTCCTTGATCAAGTCTCTTTGAAGACGAGTAAAATGGCATAGGTAGTTCAGTGAACGCATTGCAAAGGTCGCTGAAGAGAACATCTGCTTCCCGTACCTGTCCATAGACCTGGATTCTTTGTTAGGTGGATGGACAGGCACCGAAGGATCAGCTAGTTCCTTCTTGGTGGCAGCAGCTACCACCATAGCATCCACGGAAACACCTTTTGTGAGGAATTGCTTGTCAGTTGGTGCAGTTATAAATTTGGAGGGTCTCCTGGGGGTAGGGTCCACTGAATCAGGAGCCGTCCAGGCCTTCTTTGCAACCACCTGCATGAGGGGATCAAGGGGGGGGGGGACACCCAGGAGGTGGAAGGGCGAGAGCCAAACGCCTCAAGATACACAGATTCATCCTCCGAAGGGTTAAGGGCTGGCCAATTTCCCCTCTGTTTCAGGATCTCTAGAATGTCTGCGAAAGAGACATCTTCAGAAGGGGAACGTGGGGAATCCTCGGAATCCTCTAAATCTGTGTCAGAGGTGACAGACTCAGGTGAGTCTATGTGCTTCCTCTTGCACTTTCTCTTCCTAGGGGGCTCCCCTGCCAATTCAGGAGAGGCCTCGGAAGAGGATGAGATCCCCACAGGGGATTCTTGAGGAGCTTGCTCTCTGCCGTCTGGGATGAGGGAGTGAGTCGACATAACCAAAGGCACCGAAGTGGGAGGGGCGGACGGAGCCGACTGTGGAGACGAACAAGGTTCCAACACACTCCGCATGACCTCGAATGCACCCCTGTCAGGCAGAGCCAGAGGTCCCCGCTCCGAGAAGCTGAGAACCTCCCTCGGCACCGACAGAGATGGCTCCGAGGCCGATGTCGGAGCCGAGCTCACCAGCGCCGAAGCACCGAGAGGGAGAGGGGGGTCGGACAAGGGTCCGATGCCACTCACCCCCTCGGAGCCGACGAGGAAAGCCCGGCGCCGAGATTCCTCAAAAGAAGAAATCGGAGCCGACGGAGCCGAAGACAAGTGTATCGGCTCCGACGCTACCACAGGCTCGGTTCCGGGGCGCCCGGCTCGAGCTCAAAGGAGTTGGAGGAGGAATATTAATTGGGACAAGCTGAGGCATCGACTGATGAGTCGGACTCTGGAGCATTTGGGCCAGTGCCTCGGACTTCAAAAGTCTACTCACTACCCTCTGAAGGTCGTGATCCGAAAGCCTCGATGACCTGGAGGAGTGAGATCTATGGCTCGTTCAGACAGCAGAGGAGATGCTGGAGCCGAATGAACGGAGCCAAGGGATGGTGACCTAGACCTCTTCCTAGATGTCGGCTCCGAAGGTCTTGTCGGAGCCGACACGGGAATTTCTAATACCTCGGCTCCAGCCGAGCCGAGAAACCACAGAAGCTGTAGCCTGAGACTCATCGGCTCCAGCTGGAGCCGATGTAGATGGAGGTTTGAGCCTTAGGTCTCGGCTCAGAAGCTGGAGCCGAGGACCTAGAAGCCTTGGAGGGCTTTCCCGAAGAGACTGTGAGGGAACCCTCAGGCTTAAGTAAACCTCTCAGGATCAGCTTGTTTTTCCTTTCCTGCAGGACCCTGGGGCTGAAGCCGTGGCAAACAGCACAGGAGTCCTGCAGGTGCAAAGGCCCCAGGCAGTAGACACAAGAAGTGTGACCGTCTGTCAGAGACATTTTCTGACAGCACGCATCACACTTCTTGAAGCCTGAGACCTTTGTGTCCTTAGACATATTAGAAAGTGTAATCACACACACACACAGTCAAACACACTGATTACACCCTATGCTATTTTAAACTCAAAATATAAAACTATCAAGGTTTTAACTTAAGAGCAAAAACACACACACACCACTAGGGAATGAGGAAAGAAGGCCCGAAGGCCCGAGGGAAGAACTTATAAGTTCTTGTGGAAATAAAAGGGATTTTAGATAAAAAGTAAGAGGGAATCCACTAAACTAAGGAAACAAGTGATAAAATTAAAATTAAAGGGGTTTAAATACACTAACTTTGGATCAAAGTTACTTACCAAGAAGCCGGTAGAAAACCAACACCTCGATCGCTGTAGCGGCAAACGAGATCTGAGGTAACTCACGCCTAGCATTGTGGGATATAAGGGGAGCCTCGAGCCGGTGGAACCAACTCTCGAGCTTTTAGAGTGGCCGAGTCGGGCGAGGTCGGCTCCGAACCCATCCAGCAAGAATGAAGGCGAGATAGACAACTTAACATCATTTGTTACACATCTTTGAAAGTGATGTCACGCTTTATTTTCTCACTACAGAAGTGCAAAACCAGGATATTTTTTGCGTCTGTGTGTGTAATCACAGCACTTCATGCACTACAGAAGTATTCATTTTAGTGTTAAATATCCATGAGGTAAAGAGAAAAAATAAAATATCAATTTGCACACAGTATGAAATAGAAGACGATAATATTGAGTAATCAGCAATAAATGACCATCAAATGATCAGCAGCAAATGTCCAGTTAAATATTCTAGGTCACCTGTAGGTGAAAATGGAAGTATACTGTGAATGAGACCAAATAAGAATACTGGTCATTATATGGTCAAAAACTTTTCAGGTAATTCAGAATCATAGCTGTACAATGGAAGGCCTGTTGGAGAGAATGTCCAAGTCAAGACTGCAAAAAAATGCCAGAACTAATAATTTAGTTTTAGTTCAGGTATTTAAGGATCAGGCTGCATTCCACAGATGCAGTTGCCATCCTTGAGTATCCTCTATTTAGTAGAAACTGGAAAAAAAAATCAGGGAATGCAGCTGATTGCAGACACCCAGAACAAGGAATGATAAAGATAACTTGCTCCAGTCAGGTATGTGGAACCACTAACAACCCTTCATTAGATGATATGAAGGTGCAGGATCTCAGGATCCATTTAGATAAGGAGATCTCAGATTGTACAGAACAAGATAGGTTTGGTCTAGATTTTAAATATACAGCCAGCTACAGGCAATCCCCAATGAAAACAGAGTAAGATTATCACCAAATCTGTTTTCAGTTTGTGAAATACTCTTACCAAATGATGGCCTAAGTCCATTATAAGTAGTCCTTAAAACAACAACATTGCAGATGTACAGAAAAATCAAACAAACAGGAGGCAAAACTGAATGAGCCTTCTACTGGTCAAATTTAAGTCAGTATAGGTTCAAATAAAAAAAAAATGTTACCAGCCAAAGTGTTGTGTGGCTAATCATTCTACTTTGGAGTAAGCCTAGTCAAGTTCTATGGTGGAGGGAAGCTTAGGATAATACACACAGAATAATGGAGCAAAGAACAATGTATGCACTAGGATGGGGCAAACTAGGCAGCAGCCCTCTGTGCCCCTAGACACCTTGCACCATCAGAAGTACCAACATTGTTTCTGAACAGTATTTCTGCCTTTGCAGTCATGTCTTAAGTGCTTTGGTGCTCCAGGTGTGCTGAAATGTTCACTGCTGTGTGTGCTCATGAGCTGTAGCAAGCCATTTGCTTGCTACAGTTTAAATAAGGAAGAACTCTTTTGGTCTTGACGTTTAAGGGAGTTTCACATTAATGAACAGCAGTGTGCACTGGAATGACTAGTATTCTGTATAAATGAGCAATGCATAGCCTGGAACCTACTGAAAGATGTTCTTTCTTTACACAGCCTGCCAAGTTTTTGACCAATTCATATTACCACAGAAGTCACCTGTCTGTCAGAGTTTTGTAGACTTTCCTTCCTCAATGAGAAAGAGCAAGGGAGATTAAGTGAAGGTGGGAAGCTGACTGACAGGAGTATAATATTAGCCACAGTGGAAGTCAAAGCCACAAGGCTAGCAGATCTTGGACAAAGTACAGTTATGCGAGTTGAACTTACTGTAACAATAGAGGTTTGAATGAACATTGCTGCAGCAGCATTAGTTATATAGGTTATAATCTACCAAGGTTAGCAGCTGGCCATCTTCCAAAGATTTAGGGCACCTCTCATGCACACAAACTGTCAAGCAGCTTGAGCTGACTAAAAGACACATTTGGGCACAAATCCCTTCAGAGCTGGCATTTGCTGCTTTCCCCAGAAGAGAGGCACCATTTTTGGTTTGACCACGGAACGAACTACAGGTCCCATGATCGGGTCTTCCCCAACAACCACAGGCAGTCTTTGCACCACAGCAGGCTAGCAGTTTTACCTCTGCCACAGGTGAGTGACTTGGCTGTGACCACTCATCTTTTACCCCAGATGCCTCTGGTAAAGCATATATAGCTACTACGGACTGCAGGTTAGCCAAATGCTCAGCAGCTGTTTAGGGCCCTCAGTGGGTCAGGGAGACCCACTCTCAGTGCTAGGAAAGGGAACAGAAAAGGTTTCCCTGCTCTATCAGAATGTTGTGCTCATTCCTGGGGATGCAGCGACTGCCATCAATAACAAGGTTGGCCCCATTTTTCTTATCAAAAAGAAAATCAAGCATTTATCTACTGCTTCTCAAATTTCTATGGATAGAAGTAGTTTAGTGGAATAAGCCTGCTGTTTAATTCAGGCTATTGATCCTTCTTACAGAGCAGTTTCTGGCAAAGGAAAAAGGGATGTCTCTTTTCTGGAAGAGATTCCAGATCTGAAAAAGAAATGCAGTAAACAGATTCAGGGTTTAGTCCTCAGATTTTGGATTATACATGCCGGGGTTTCTTTTTCTTTGAGACTATTGCTAGAATATCCTCCTGTTTTAACTGGAAAAACAATGAGGTTTCTCAATCCCTCAAAGTAATACGAGTTGTTAAGAGGAGGACTTTCCAAAACCTACACCCATTCCTCCAGTCCTATCTGCTTTAAAGGAAGAATATACCTGTTCAGATAGTCAGAAAGCTATCCCCAAAAAAAATGCACACAAGATGTTTGAACTCCCCCAGTCAAATGTTTATGCACCATTTCCAAACCTGACCCAGGAGGTATAACCCAAGCTGACACTACTGCTGCTAAGCACTTTGTTAGCAGAACTGGAATATCAATAACCATGAGATATTCAACAACAGGTATGGAGAGAAAAAGTCTATACTTCCACAACTTTGATTTTCAGAATTTTAAAGGGTCAGGCTCATATGTCTGTTTGTTATGACAGATTGTAAAAGTATGAGGACTACTTAATCTACAGTTTCTTCTTGTGAAGAAAAATGTATTTAAATAACAGTTTCTTCTATTGCACATGTCAATACACATTGTTTGCAGTATGTTTATGATGCTATTAATAATTCTTCCAGGGCTATGGCCACTGGTACTGTTTAAGGTTGTTTGCATTCTCAGAACCTCCCAGATGATTTAAAAAAAATATATATTACATATATTTTCAATTCTCCTTTAGACAGAGACTTACTGTTTGGCGAACCTCTTAGATGATTTAAAAAAAATTACATACAATTTTAAATTCTCTCTTCGATAGAGATTTAGAGTTTGGCCACTCCACTGTATAAGTAATCAAAAAGTATGATGGAATGGGCAAGCTAATCCAGGGAATTTCAAATTTCACAGCCTTCCTTTTCCAAATTGTCCAATGTGTTTCTTCCTCCTCATGTAGTTTGGTAAAAAAATAAATAAGTCTCAACAGAATTCAGGTAAACAGATTTTTGATTAGTGGGAAGTGGGAGCCAGAAATAAGTGTCAAACCTCTCAAAGCCGAGGACAGCCCAACAAGTCTTACTATTCAAGAGACCCTGTGAGCCCCTCCCACCCGGCCCTTACTCTCTTTCAGAAAATCTGAGCCTCCATTTTTCTCTTTGGCAACAGTTTGTCTCTGACAAATGAGGTTTTGAAAATTAAGCAGGATTCCGATGATAAAACTAGTCCCTTCTTCCCAGGTGGGGATTTTTTTTTCCAAGGATGTGTTTAGTACCCACCCCCTCAGTGCTTTGAGACCAGTTCTTGGTCTTTATTTTCTATATCCGTTTGTGAGAGCATCCAAATTCAAGGTAATTTGACTTCACTGCATGTTACCTCTTTCCTCTTTAGTTTCATGGTACCACTTGACTTAAAAGATGTCATCACGTTCCTGTTCATCCAGACTTCAGGCGTTTAACTTTGTGTATTTGATCATATTGTCAGTTCTCTGCCTTACTCCTTGCACAATCAAGTACACTAAGACTGTTCATAAATTGTCTAGCTCCAATTGTAGCGCATTGCATGCTTCATATTATCCACATGTTTTACACATTTAAACAACTTCCTTATGTTTGCAAAGGATTTCAAAACATCAGGAACCTCTTTCTTGGATGAGAGATCTTTTCACAAGCTGTGGTTCCAAGAAAACATTTAAAATCGTTTGACTTCCTCACACAGGACTGTGCTCATGGGATGTCAACCACACACCTCCATTCAAAAGGCTCTACATCCACAAGAAAAAGATACATGTTTTATCTAGAGATATTTCTACAGTTTTCTGTTCAGACTGGAATACCTCAGGATTTGAGTCTTACGGTATCTGTGATTCTCATGATACCCATAACAAATCTTATAACAGCAAACGCTTAAAATAGTGAAAGCTCTATAAATCGATCCAAAAAAAAAAAAAACGAACACTCAAAATTCCGAACAGACTGAGCAGTGATTTTCTTTTCCCAGGGGGGGAAAAAAAAAAGCTGAAACAAAAATAAAGTGAGGGGATTCACTCCCCACCTCCTCCTACTTAAATATACCAACTCTGAGATCACACCACAGTGGAGGAAACGGAAAAGTCACAAAAATTGTCCAGTGATTTCCCCCCCCCGGGGGGGGGGGGGAAATCACTGTTCTGTCTCTTCAGGATTTTACAGTTTTGACTATTAGCTGTCAATTAAACAGCGTTCTCTGTACTAAGCATTTGCTTACAACGTTGCTTACTTAATAGGGAACATAACAATACTCCATGCAAGAGAAATACTCCATTATCTGAAATATCTTGGGTGTCAGCATCAACTTTCTCTTTTGATCCCATTACTTGGGTTGGTCAGAAGAGAAATAATTTGGTGGCAACATGGAAAGCAGTTTTGGGAGGGATAAAAATGCAGGGGGTATGGGACACCCAGGACAGATGCAAGCACACATCAAGAGGTTGCTTGCCTTGGTCATAACTCTCTGAACCATCTCTGGTCCCCTAGAACTCTAAGTGGTTACAGACAATAGAGCAATCATGCAGTACAAAAACAAGCAAAGTGGAATGAAGTCATAACCCCCTTGCAGACTATCCAGGTTAGCTTGGGAAACAGCTTCACAGCACAGTCCGAGTCTACAGGCACCCTGCATTCCACCAGACCAATATTGTGTGACAGAAAAGCTGAGCAGGACCAGGGGAGACCCTAAAAAATGGAAAAATAGATCGGGGTCTACCAAGATTTGATCCATCTGTGGGGAGTCCCTCAAGTAAACAGCCTCTTTTCTGAAGAGTCATTTGGCAAGAGCCTGTTCCAGGACTCCACGCAAGAAGGCCTGGAAAGACAGATTCCTTTTCTTTTCACAAGCATGCTCCCGTCCATCTTTCAGCCCTTTACACCAATATGGAGGCTATTTCTTAAGAGTCAGATGTGATCTCCCAAAAATCATAGTAGTATCTCACTACTAGCAGAGGCAAACATGGTTCTCCCTTCTTTTGGAAATGGCCAAAGGCAATTACCTCAAGCTTCCTCAGACAATCTACTCAAAAACTGAGACGACTGATGCACCTTGACATCAGTCATCTTCAACTGACTGCCTGGATGATAGGGGTCTTAATTCCTTTTAGGCACCTGTTTTACGAGGACATGCAACAGGTACTAATGGAAGTAAGAACACCTGCTACTAGAAAATAATATATTAGCAAACTGAAAAGGTTTTGTAGTTGATGCCAACAATAGAACCAGCACCCATTCAGGGCTAGTTGTTCTCTGGTTTTACAATATTTGTACAAATTATCTTATGGCCTTTCTTGTTCATTTAAAAATCAACCATTTCAGCAAATCTGACCACAGATAATCCTCTTTCAAGGCAGTTTCATGTTCTTGAAAGGAGTTTAGCATAAGAAACCTCCAAGTAAACTGAAACTTTGGAAAGTTGGCCGGCTGTTATAGCTTTGGCAGGATATAACATATACATACAGACAAGGCTACTGCAGTAGTGATCAATTCAATGGGCATCCTGAATTACCCATCCTTTCATGTCTTTTCCCTGACCTTGCAAACACTGCAATATCCATCTTTAAAATTTCTGACCCAATTCTTTATTTGCTCTGCTACAAAGTAAATAGAAATGGCCAGGCATGCTACACGATTGCGGAAGTGTGGGCAGAGGAAGTGGAGCTGAGACCCGCACTTGCCGTCTGTATTGCTGGGCTCCATTTAGCCATGCATCATGAGATGACACAAAGAAAGGGAAAACAAACAAGGCCATGAAAGGCATATAATGGAGCTAAATGAGACAAGGCGCTACCATAGCTCAACTATCGAACTTGTACACGAGAAACACTGCCTCAACCACCATGGACCCCAGGAACTACCATCCCATTAGCCTAATGAATCTGGTCTGCAAGACCATGGAACTTATAAACAAAGATATTGGTAATCTACAAACTCTGGACCCCACCCAGTTCGGGTTTGTAAAAGGCAGATCATATCTCCTAAACCTGATAGACTTTTTTGAAGCATTCAGCAAAGCCATAGATGAGGGTAAGGTGGTTCACACAGCTTATCTAGATCTCGACAAGGCTTTTGACACCATTCCCCCACAGGACATAGACCAGTTGTGTAAATCTAGCAGCAGATGTCCTTTTCTTCACTGTATTCAATCCCTACCTCCTGCCCCCTCTCCTCTAGCATGATCATCTTGTCCTCATGGCCTACGGGCTTTTCTCCTTCCTTTGACCCTAGTGACATACTGTTCCTCCTGGGACAGTTTCAATTCTGAGTGCGTATCTTACCACCACCTTTACATCCTACACCTTGTGTGGGGAGCATATGTGCAATGTATGGCACCTCTAAGTACTAAAAGGCTTTGGTATACTGGCTAGACATGGGGCTATCCTTGGCAGATCATTTCTGTTACAAATACTGCAACAGCGATATGGATGGACATCAAAAGGTGACTTTTACATGTGTGGGCAGTACAGGAGGTATCCAGCTCTTGTTCCACTGCCTGAAGTGCCAGAGAAGCATCTCTTTCAAGTGTACAAACTTGGATGTCAAAATTTCTGCCTCATATATGGTCCATATTTTCGTAAAATTGTGGTTTTCTAGGTTAGTGGCAAATCTTTTTAGACTGAAGTTAGAAAATGATGACAGACATTTGAGTCTAAGACTTCATAACCTTCATAATATTCATACCAATACAAAACCTGTTCATCAAATTTCCAAGTGTGTAAGAACAATACTCAAAAATTGCCCCCCATTTTTGGGCTTTTGCCCCACTTATTTATAGCTTTGTCCAGATTTCTTGCTCTAAAAAGTTGAGAGGTATGAAGAGAAGGTGACTAATAAAGAACACAGTAGCAGAAAGCACAATGGGGGAAGATAATTTCAAATTTAGATCAGGATGGAGCACAAATAACCCAATATTTATAGTGAAAAGTGAACAAGTTGAGAGAGATTGTGAAAACCACATGGGCGACAGGTGTTCCACACCAGAGGTCAACCAGTCACAGGTTAGATCAGACCATAAACTAATCACTCGGCATGTCCACACCCCCCCCCCAACTAAGGAAACCACAGTAAATAACTTTTCTAAAGCAAACTTAACCTTAAGACAGAGGTGATAAGTTTCACAGCCTCACGGTAAAGGATAATGCTGCCAAAGATGCAGAAACCTTTACAAATGCACTCTATGAGCACCTACAAGGATGCATGGATTGTGCCATCCCTAGCAAAACCAAGACTCACACTTCTAAGAAAAGGAAACCAGTTTGGTGGACCCCTGCAATAAACAGGCTATACAATAGGAGGAGGAAACTAGTTCAGAAAAAAGCAAATCCCAAGAAGGAAAGACATCCCTGATCAGTAAGAAACTAAAGGTCCCTCATGAAATCATCAAAGGCTAACTTCGAAAGAAAAATAGCCAAGGATTCAAAAGATAACCACAAAGCCTTCTTTAGCTATGTTAAGAATCCAAGTGGCAACTTGCAGATATGCACTGAACTAGTGCAAAATAGCACAAAATATACAGAACCTACTGATATTGCCAACATCCTGGCAGAACTTCACCCCCTCTCACCTCCAAAAGGGCCCACAACAATACCGGAAAAGTGTACTGTCCCAAAAATCAGACACACAGGTGAAAACAGCCCTTTCAAAAGCCAAAAACACAGCGTCAATGGGACCAGATGGTGTCCCAGGCTGAATCTTGCTTGAACTACAGAACGAACTACCCCCCACCTAAACACGCTGTTCAACCTCAGCCTCTCCACAGGCTACATGCCCATAGAATGGCACACAGCAACGGTTATTCCTCTCCACAAAGGAGGGGCCACAACTGACCCTGGTAAATATCTCCCCATAAGCCTGACTAGCCTAGTCTGCAAGGCTATGGAGTGCATCATCATGGAACTCATTAACAAAGACATTGGGAACCTCCAAACAATTGACCTGACCCAGTTCGGCTTTAAGGGCAGATCATGCCTACTAAACCTGGTTGACTTCGAGACAATCACCAAGGTCATACATGAGGGAAAAGTGGTTCACACAACCTACCTTGACCTCGCCAAGGCTTTTGACACCATTCCCCACTCGGGTATTACAGAAAAACTCACCAGCCTGAAGATAAACCCCTACGTCATGAGATGGGTTGCCAACTGGCTTACAGGCAGAACTCACATGGTAAGAATAGCGGGCTCCAGGTCCGACTCTAAACCAGTCACAAGTGGTGTCCCACAAGGCTCAGTCCTGGGACCCCTACTGTTTGGTATATACTTCTCAGAAGTACAGGCAAACACAGGACAACTATGGCTAACCAAGTTCGCCAATGACTGCAAACTGGGAGCCAAAATTGACTCTCTGGCTGACACTGACATCCTCCAAAAGGGGCTTACTGAGACTGAAACCTGGTGTCAAAGTCATGACCTTAAGCTAAATGCCAAAAAATGCATAGTCATCCCATTTGGGAAAAACAAAACACCCAAGAATTACCACATAGGTGGCAGCCCCCTTAATACAGAAGGGATAATAAGAGATCTGGAGACCCAGATAGATAGTAATCTATCCTTTGACAATCGTATTGCCAAAGTAGTTAGGAAATACTTCTATGTGGCCCATATAATTACTAAAGGGTTCGCATATAGAAATAAAGAGGTTATAGTGCCCCTCTACTCTTCACTCATTTGACCCATCATGGAGTACAATGCCCCATTTGGGATGTACCTCACAACACACTTCGAACAGCTGGAAAGACTACAAAAGTATCCCACCAAGAGAAAGAGGATTACTGGCCTCAAACTTATGTCCTATGCAGCCCAACTGAAAAAAAACTGCGGCTGTACTCAGTGGCTATCACTTACTCAGAGGTGATCTCTGCCTGACTTACAAAGCCATGTCCAACTCAGAATTGATGGACATGCTCCACCTAAAGAAATCCAAGTCACTGCGAGCCACTCACTCTAGTGAGCCAAACTTCCCCACAACAATAAATTGAACATGCTGGAGGGATAGATTCCTGTCATAGAGACTCCCCATGCTTTGGAACAAAATTCCAAATTACATCAGACAGAGCCCCTCATTAACACTCTTCAAGAGAAGAGTGGATGGGTAACAGAAAATACACCCCTGGGATCACTTCATTGCTCTGCTTGACAAAGGATCAGTTAATCAATGGGATGGCGAAAGCCGACACTCTGGCTAGACTTATAAATGCCCTCTGGCAGATAGTCTAGTACCCACCTATGAACCTAAAAGGTCTCATGCAAGCTTATTTGAGCAGTCCTGTTAGGATTTAAACTCCCAGAAACATTAATAGAATTAGTTCAGGCTAAGTACAAAGAACTAATGAGAAGTATAGTGTTCGGACAGAGGAATTCTCAGTAGAAGTGGGTGTACAATCAGGGTTAAGCAATGAAAACACTACTGTTCATGGGGTAGGTTAGCAAGCAGGCCATAGGGGAACAGATTAACAAACTGGCTCTATGCATGTATGTGTCATTTTAAGCAGACTGAAGAAGAACTTCAGCAACTGATAGTGGAATGGACTGCAAAACTGCAGGCACACAACATGAATATTAGTGCAGATGGGACAGTTACCATAGAAGCAAATACAGATAGTCTCTAGGAGAATTAATTAAAAGAAAGTAAGACTGAGTAAGGAACAAAGCTAGAAAAAGATGGGATGCATCCAATTCGTACCATGTGATACAACAATGCAAAAGCTAAAAATGAAGTTAAACAAAAAAATTGGTGCAACCAATACTTCTGATATGGTACTGAAACCCGAGCAGTGCAGGTACAGCAGGTGAGGAGGCTTGAGGCAGCACAGAAAATCCCAAGATGGATGGTAGGATATGCATACTATCAGATTAAATGATGAGAGCAGACGCCTAAGGACTTAATTGCAGAGAAGGTCAAACACAACAAAGTTATAGTGGTTAAGCCAGCAGGACTGGAATACAGCACATAATCTGGTAAATATGATTTTGGGAGCATCAGGAAGAAACAAGGACAAGTAAGGGTGAATAACACAGATGGATAGACTGCTTGAGTAAAAGACCTAGGACAGTCAGGCATGACTGTCAAAAACAGGTAGGAGTGTGCTATTCAGTCCAGAGAGATGTTGATGTAGCACTCCACCCCAAATAGAAAATGGGGTGGCTGATCATTTTTACTCTGACTGCTGTTCAATGTATTCACTACAATCCATGCTGTAGCATTAGTCAAACTGCTCTGACTAAACTTATGCTAGAAACTTGTTACTGCTTTTTAATCAGCTGCTGAAAATCTACTGCACAGCTGGGAAAATATTGACTGATCTCCATCGTGCCATCACCAATAATGATGGCAAAACTAGTGCAGGAATTTGGATTTAACAATTAGAAAAGTAAAGTAATCTGCATCTGTTTCAAGGGCACCTGAATGCGTCAGCATGGGGAGAAAAGGAAAAGGTCTTCTTGCTTGTTGAGAGAGGTCATGAACCTTTTTCAAGGCTTTCACATACTGATTAAAATATTTTTACCTTTAGAGTGATTTTTTGGGCAAAAGACCATTGTCAAAACATTTTGATGCAATAAATACCAATTCAGATTACATGAAGGTGACTCTGAACACCTGCAGTTTAAACAAAGACATATCCAAACTTGTAGCCCTACTAACACATGTACACATCCATATCTGTGAAATGGAAAAGACTTTGCTTCACCGTTAAGGGCACTCCCCTATATAATCGTGCTCACTGCCCTTCATGCCTTTCAACCCACTGTTGACTGTGGGGAAATATTTGCATTTACTAAGAACCCCATTGTCTCACGGATAACCCCACAAGATCCCAACCTAGTATTACAGAGCCAGGGTACACTCAACAAATCTACTTACAGGTCATCTTCAGTGACTCCTGCCAAGTACAAGAGTTACCCAAGTGTTTTAGATAGATAAAAATCAATAAATAAAATTGTCACAGTGCTAAGTTACCTGTTGGCTATCTGACCACAAAATGTCAAACCTATGCAATCAATACATGTGTGCGAGGATTCTTAGACTTAATACCAACTCTATTAAAATAAAATTATTAATCTACCCACCAGAAATCCTAATATATTAGATATGATCCTAACAATGTGTCTCCTTCTTGCACCCCTTCCTGTGTAGTTGTCCCCATTAAAATCTATAAATCTATTTTCTTATTCAGTCAGCAGCACCCCAGTTGCAAATATTTGTCTTTCAAGATGTCAGAAAAACAAGACTGCTATAACTCGGATAACCTAAAACAAACTCAAAACTCCCCACATACTGATCCCACTGCCAAAGCTGCCACCCACCACTCCAATTTACAGTTAGTTGTATTGATAAAATTATCTGCACCAACATAGATTTAAGACAAACACCCTTATGGTTGAATACTTGTATCAATGCATTAAGGTAAGAAAGAAAAGTTCATACAATATATACCTCCACACCAGACAAACATCACTGAAACAGACAACAGAGATTTTTAAATATGCATTTTAAAAATAGTCATTTTCTCAAGAAACTAAATAGTAGTAACACAAACCATGCTTTCAGCTCATGTACGATAATACTAACTACTCCAATTCCAAGGTTTTGGCCAGTACCTTAGCTGATACATGTATATCCAACTATGCCACATACATCCAGTTACCCAAACATCCTTACCCCTACAAAAATTTTCAACTAAACAGGTTTTGATAATTTTTTCCAAAGTTTAAAAAAAAAATCCTTTGGCCATGGTAATTCAGCAGGTTGACTACCTATTGACACTAAATTTAGCATGGGCGAGACTAGCCTCTTCCAGGAATTATTTGCCTGATGAGGGGTCTTACACTACAGGTCCACTTGTTCCACTTGCTTTATATGCAAGAATATGCATCTTAACTCATTAAAATACAACTTCTCCATCTTCCTGTCCATTGATTCAAACCAGTAGGGCTTTGTTGAGGCAAATCCTATCTGCTTATCTCCCCCCCCCCCCCCAAAAAAAAAAAAAAAGTTCTCAAGTTATGGATAAGGGTGCCTCTGTTCTCAAAGCCAATTTTACCTTGTAGAAGCCTGAAATACAACAGCCCATGCAGGCATTACTGATATTATGAATATAAAATTTAAATCCTGATGCTGCCCTTTAGATAACCAATCCTTTGGATGGCAAAACTCTTCTGGTGAAAGTTGCAAGAGTATACTCCAAATATAAATTATTATCAGCGGTGGCCGACTACACACAGAATTCTGTCCCTTTCTTATTTTGGCTTCTGCTTCTCAGATATCCAATCTAATGCTCTAGGCTTGTGTACGACCGTATATTGTTTCTTAGCACTTAGCCAAAACTCCACAGCAGTGCAGAAAAGAAAGCCAGTAAAGGTCCATACACCTGTAGGCAAAGCCAAAGACAAGCCAAACCAATATGGTATGAAGTTTAATACAAAATATCCACACCAAATAAGAGCTTTCATTTCACCCACGGAAACTTCATCAGAATGGTGTATTGCCACAAACAAACTGCTAAAACAATAAAAACCTGAATGTGAGTGACTGTAAGATAATTACACAACATTTGAAAATGTAAAGAATCATCACAGAAACTTGTATACTCTTGTTTAACATGTACACACATATGCATGACACAATTTGGTAAAAATATTTACAAAAATGTATAAAAAAGTGTATGTATGCAAATGTGATTTACAAAAAGGTGTATAGATTCTATAGTTCCTGCCTTGAAAATGAAAGCAAACATTTTAGAACATCTTGGTCATGTTAAGGAGATTCTATACAGTTTTGTAAATAACATTTGAGTACGTACATACATTTTTGTAAATATTTTTACCAAATTGTGTCATGCATGTGTGTGCATTTGTTAAACTCAAGTTTGTGAGGTTTCTTTAAATTTTCAAACATTGTGTAATCATCTTACAGCCACTCGCATTCAGGTTTTGATTACTTTAATGGTTTGTGACAATACACCATTCTGATGAAGTTACAATGGGTGAAACGAAAGCGCTTACTTGGTGTAGATATTTTGTTATTAAACTTTTATACAATATTGGTTTGGCTTTGTCTTTGCCTACAGGTGTATTTCTGCACTGCTCTGGAGTTTTGTCATTTGTATTAGTTACAGCATTTCCTGTGATTACTAGTATTTTTCTTAGCACTTGCCATAAAGTGACTGTTTTAATGTAGCAACATTAGAAATAAACTATTATCGAGCCTGACAATGTCTCTCCCTCTCTTGTATTGACAACTGTTATTTTATAATCATGACTCCATGATGGCTCAAATATCCTCTTCCCAACTAAATTTCTAGAGACATTTCTTCTACTGATAGCTCAGGGGAAACAAGTGA